>NW_025862230.1:0-4331 GCF_002878395.1 Capsicum annuum
AGTCCACATTATTTATGCATATAAACCCCTTTGTATTTAGCCTACCTCACTCGTATACTTAGTACATTCAGATGTACTGACGTATTTACGATGTGGTACTTTCTCTTATATTACACCATAGGTTCAGAGGCACGAGTTCTAGAGCAGCAGTAGTATTGCAGATTTCAGCAGTCAAAGTTAGCAGTGAGTCCTCATTCTCTAAGAACATGATTACTACTTCATTACTTCAGTATTTCAGTTTGGCTTTTAGTAGTCGGGAGTTAGTTGGAGACATGTTTCTTCCACTCCCTACTTCAGACAGTTATAGGCTTTCAGACTAGATTAGAGACTAGATTCAGACTTTAGTATTTTGGTTTTGTTTTGGTATTGCGATACCAGTTTATTCAGACATTGTTATTATTCAGATTATGTTTAGTATTGAACTTTATGGCCTTTCTGTTTATGTTTCCATATTTATATTCATATATTATGCAATGTACAGGTACAGATATCAGTCATGGGTTAGCTTGTGGTCCCTCGGGATCATGAGCACCGTGTAGCATTCCGGTTTAAAAAATTGGGGTGTTACAAACTTGGTATCAGAGCTTAAGGTTCAATAGTGTCCTACGAAGTCTGAAAGTAGCATCTAGTAGAGTTTTTACATGGATGTATTGCGCACAACATTTATGTGCAGGAGGCTATAAGATATTTTAAGAACAGTTTCCCTTCTTTCATGTCTCAGATCGTGTTATAGAAAGGTTTTCTAAGAAACTTCTATGGATTCTCATCATGTTCTATTCATGTCATATTTTACCTTACTCATAAGGTAGTAGAAGTAGTGAGGCCCAGAGTCCTATAAATAGAGCTTTCTCGAATTGTCCCTTCAAATAGTTTAGGATAGTGTTATCTAAAGTTGGGCAGAGTATGTTTCATGGGGGTTAGTTGTATAAAAGGTGAATCAATAGCCTTGAAACAATGTATGCAAGAGTTTAAGTTTAGTGATTCGGAGTTATATGTGTTGTTGATGGTGGCATAGTGGTAATTCTCATAGTGTGGAGAAAATATAAGTTTTAGAGAGATAACATTTGAAGGCTAGGATGAGAGTAGCATATTTATTAAAGAATTATGGATATTCACACTATGCTTTAGAGACTAAGCTTGAATCTTTGAAGAATTAAAGTTGGTGGATTTTAGACTAAGTATGAAGGTCTGGATGTAAGTTAAAAGATATGATATTAGTAGCCCATGACAGTAGCGGGTGTTATGCTTATGTATAAATGGCTAGACATGTTCTAGAGATTTCAGTAGGCTTGAACAGTGCATACAAGAATTTAAGTTTGATGATTGCAGAGACTAAAGGAAGTTAAGAGTTGTACCCCAAGGGATAGTATTAGCAGTGAGTTTTACACTTTCAGGTGCAGTCTTGCAGGATGAGTTATCATTTAGGTACATTATTGTATTGCCGACCCTAGAGTAGATTGATTGTAGTTCAGTTTAGAGTTTAGTGAAGTGTTCCCAGACTTATGATGATGACTTGAGGATAAGATGGAAGGTTTAGTTAAAAGAATGCAGAAGCAGTGCTTCAGTTAAGCTTAAGTTTTCAGCATGAGTTAGTCAGTAAAGCCAGCAGTTCAGTTTAGCAGTCAGACAATCAGATTCGTATAGTTTGTTTTCACATCTTTCCATATAGTCATACTATCAGAAATCTCAGTAAGGTAACTATTCCAAGATAGAGTACCTAAGTAGTTGTGAGTATAACTTAGTTCATGCATCATGCATTATCTTCAGCTCTCAGATATTTAGATATGATCCAATTCATAGATGTCTTGTGCACCGCCTAAGTAGTCCTCAAGTATTCCAGTGATGTATGTATTTTTAGAGGGACATAGTATCCCAAAAGGGAGATTCTCTATAACTCCCCGAAGTTATCAATTCTGTAAACCCATTCATTTTCATGCATAGATTCCTATTACAAGTTAGCATTAGTTATCATTGCACAGTCAGTCATGCTTTCAAGAGTAAGTTCAGTCAGACCTCTATGCATTAGATATGCATGTTTAGTAGAGAAAGTTCAGCTTATCAGTGTATTCAGTCATACGTTCTTGAGCACAACTCAGTCAAGTATACATGCATTAGATATGCATGTCCGTCATGAGGATTCAACTTATCAATAGTCTCATTTGGGTATTCTATACATCAGCTATTCATGCATACTTTAATGGAAAATTCAGTGTGTCAGTAATTTCCATCATATAGTCATGTTTAAGATATTCACGTACCTTAAGTAAGTTTAGTTGATCAGTACTTGTAACTTATCAATCGACATTCGAGGACGAATAATTCCAAAGGAGAGATAATGTAACACCCCATATTTCAGACTAGAATGAAAATCTATTATTCATATGCGTAGATATTCCAAAAGCCTCGAATCTTATGTAAATTTAGCGTGTTAATCAATTATGTAGTGTGGTAATCTATTTGACCATGAATTTAGATCATAGAGGTCCCCTAACTCAAGGACAATTTGAAAGCTTTCCTATCGTTCAAGTTTTAGTGAGCGTCAAAACTTAGGTCAAATTCAATCGACCATAACTTATTATATATAAAAAATTAGAGAACCTACAATATGTCAAATGAAATATCTTTGAATTAGCTTTCTAATGATACCAATTTCGCCAAAATCTGATACCGAAGTAAAAATTTATACCCATTTTACTCCAGCATGTCGCCTGAAAAACTGAGCGACGACATTCGTGATAACTTATCACAAGTGTGACGACTTATCACAAACGTCGTCAGCCTTAGGCAAAATCTATCCCCCAGTGATGACATTTCTGATAAGTTATCACAAGTATGACGACTTATCATGAATGTCGTCAGCCTTAGGCAGATATCCATCAATTCCAGCCCCCCAGTGATGACATTTGTGACAACTTATCACAAGTCTGATGGCCTATCACAAATGTCGTCAGCCTTAGATTTTTAGCAACTAGAAAGCAGTTTAGTAAAGGTATTTTGGTCTTTTTCCTTCACCTCCCACGACTTAAAACCCTCAAGGGACGTAACTTTCTCCTATTTTCTTTAGTTAAACATCTCAAAAACCCTCTCTTACACTTTCAACCACAAGATTAGGGTTTTTATTAAAATCATCTTTCAAAAACAAGATTCAAGCTCTTTTTTTAAGATAATCAAGAATTGAGTTTCCCAATTCAAGAACTCTCCAGCAACTCATAAAAGTTTCCTTTCTAAGTATGTGTCGTGTTCATCCATGGATCTCTTTCATCCATGAAGCTCAAGAATCATGTTTTAAATTATAAATTGTGACTTTTTTGTTATGTTATGACTATATTCATGTTGATGATTGTTGTTTAGATTAAAGGTTGTATCTTGATGTGTTTTTCAGGAAGCATGTGAGTAGGTTAGTTGAAACCCATGAATTTTGGATGGATTAAGATTGTCAAATTGATAGGTACACCTATGCCCAAAGTTGTGCATGTAAGGTGTTTGATAAAATTCAAAGAATGATAGAATCTATGTTTTGATGACTTAATAGTGCTTAATGACAAGTCCATGTTATATTCCTTATGTTTCAACATAAATTCCATGTTATTGATATGTGTTATTGTTATGAGTTATTGTTGTGATATGGAATGTCCATGATATTGAGGTATGCAAGTATACCCATGTTATATGTATTCCCTCTCTTGTATAAGGTGTTGAGAATCATGTGTAGTGTAAAATCCCCTACTTATGGTTTTATGAATTGTGGATGTATTCCTATTATCAAGAAGTATCATGTGTGTCAGTTTCCTTCCATCAAGTCCTGGGCGTACTTGTACCCAAAAAATATAATTGTGTGCCTAGAGCCGAGTCAGTCTCAAGATAATCTCAGTCGTGCTATGATCAGTAGAACTCAATCAGTTACAGAATTCAGAACTCTCAGACAGTAATAGAACTTAAGAAATCTCAGTAATCTAAGTATTGTTATCATTCCATCTTCAGTTCAGTACTCAGCTCAAATCTCACTAGCATTCAAAAAATTATTCAGAACTTAGTATCATTCAGTTAGATAATAGATTCAGTATTATTCCACTAGATAATGGAACCAAGTGAACTCAGTTAGCTCAGTCAAGTAAGAAACTCAATAACAGCTTCAGTTCAGATCAAGTACAAGTTTAAGAATTAGTTCGGAGTCTTTCAGTTGGGAGCAGGAGCTAGCACCGAGCGAGTGCAGGGATGGTGGCTCCCCGTCAAAGAGGCAGAGTCATTAGGAGCAATCCCTGAACTCTAGAACTGCGTAGCCACCATAGGATGTAGGAGTCACCCATCAGAAAAAGGCTTGTCACCCGTCA
>NW_025862231.1:0-2779 GCF_002878395.1 Capsicum annuum
GTTACCTAGTTCACATGCCCATGTATTATAGATTGTACAACTTACTTGTATATCAATCCTACGTCCCAATAGCTAAAATATTTATGTGTAGTATACCTCGTACATATTTATTCATATGCTAAACACATTTTCCTATAATTTATTATTCATATATAAGGTAATCTCTATGCCCTCTTGCTTATGTGTCATAGACTTTCTGCGACTTATTTATTCGTATATCATATGACCCTCCATGCCTATAAAGTTAAGTATTAACCATGTTGGGATGAAGTTCGCCCATATTATGATGAAGTGAGGATTTGACAGAAAAGGTTGAGAATCTAGTAAGTGTTAGCATGACCCATACCCACAGAAAGATGGATAAACAAAATGACGTACTTGTAGCTTACATCTGAGTATTATGAAGGAGTTAGCATCAAGAGGCTAGATGGAAATAGGGTGACCCCATTAAGTCAAGGTATTCATATTTCTTTGAAGAACCTATACGTTATGTGTCTTTCTCAAATAATTTATGTCTCGTATCCATATTCACTTGTTCATAGGTTTTATAGCTCATTAGTTAACTTGTGGCCCCCTTGAACACATGCCATATGTTTGGACATAGAGTTCATACTGTGATTCTCAAATTCTAAGTATTTCACCTCAGCCTGGTGTAAAAAAAGGGGGAAAAGAAAGGTAAGTTATGATGTACATAATTTTTATCACTTGATTATATACTCAAGAGGAGCCTTACTGGTTAATTGATTATTTCATATGTTTTACTAACTAAAATGCCTTATAAGGTTTGTTAATACACGTTTCTGGTCAGTTGACATATTTTGGATGGTCATGTTTACAAAGGTAACCCTGATAAAAATTTTGGAGAAAAATCCAAAGTTAAGCTTGTTTTGAGCAATACCCCTTATTCAAGGATGAATGATCCAAATGGGGGAATTAAGTAACACCCCATACCTTCCAACACATATACTATTAAGTTAATTTGATAAAAAAAAAAAATTAAACTCGAGATAGTAATTTAATGCTCGTATTTTACGTATACTATTTCTGGTCATATGGCACTTGATGTAACCTCTTATGTAGGCTAGGTACCAATTCTCTTAAAAGAATAGTAATGGTTTAAACTAGATTAGGAGGTTACTACAATGCCCATACATTTCAGCATGTTTTTGGCCAAATTAACTCGATGGAAGTATTTAAACGTGAGATAGTAAGGTGGTATTCTATCTTAAGGTTTATAGTGGCCAAGTATATAGAAGAGTGAAGTTAAAAGCAAATGGGCTATGACTTAAAATATGGAATAAAATAAGTTAGTTGCTTGCTTGACTTTAAATAAGCTAGTTGGTGACAAGTAGGTGAATCACCTGCTTTGACTTATTGACCAACCTAAGAACCAAGTAGGTGCATCACCTACTAAGACTATTTTGATAAGTGTATGGGCCAAAGTACAACTATCACCTACTTGACAAATATGGCCAAAATAAGAATGAGGAGAAAGGGCAGCCCAAAACCCCCAATCTACAAGGCCCAAATATTATTAAGCCCAACAAGCCCAAATTCTATTAGGAGGCATAAATTAAGGCCAAGTAGATGTTTTGCCTACTTTGGCATTTGACCAGCTTAAAAATGGCTAAGTAGGTGCATCACCTACTTGATCAAAATGTGGCTGAAATTGGATAAAAATGGCGGTTAAGGCAGCCCCTTTTTAAGGTCTAAGACCTACACATTCTCTTTGTTTTTCTCTTATAAAATTTTAGGTTCTATTATTTCTCTCTCAAACTCTCTCTTAGCTTCATAATCAGCCCTAAAATCCTTTAGGGTTCCTAGAATTCATCCTCTTTTCAAGCCAAGTGTTGGATAGATTCTTTTTCTCCAAGCTAGTTGCCCACTCTCTTCAACTCTCCAATGTTTTATCTTATTTTCTTGGTCCAAGTTTGAAGGAAAAGATTCTGTTCTTAAAGGAGTAAAAGTTAAAAATCGTAAATTTCAAATTAAAGGTAAAGGTACTGCCCATTCTTTACCCTTCCTTGTTTACAAATTTGGTGGATAATTTCGTAGGTATTTTGTCATGAACTTGTGGGCTGGTTATTGAAATCCCTAAATTCAATGTATTTTGTTATGTTGTCGGTTCTTTTGGGATATTTAGGAGCTTTTTAAGATGTGTATATTGGGGGACAGTTTAGTTGACTTTGAAAAGTGACATTGGTAGTTATATGTAAGTATGGAAGGAGTTGGTGGTAATACACCACATAATTGGGGTTTATGGGAGCTTGTTTCCTATCGCATTTTGATGTACTATTTGTATGTTTTTTGAAGCCTAAGAAGTATCAAGGGACCTTTAATGAAGATCATATAGTATATTGATGTAATTAGAGGAGAAGGGGGTGGAAGAGCATGCTTGATTTGAGGAATTAGGGACTACTACCCGGAGAGTATTTTGGTGAGATCAAGTAGTTCCTAACTAATTAATTAGCTACTAATACTATTTTTTAACACTCATTTAATTGTAGATTAATAATCTGAAGGGAGAAGGTTAAATCATAGTATTTGTGTTGTACAACAAGGTATGTAAGGCTTTTCGATTCAATATTCTTTGGCATGAAATCTTATTTTTTTGTTACTGCCAACTAAGGGAGTTTCTAAGTGATACTCATGGTAAGAGATACATATTGATGATGTACAATATCAATGTAGTTAATGATCTCCTTCCTACTACCCATGGTTTCACAAATGTGTCAAAGTACTTCTACATATCTTCATTATCCTGTATCGATGTGTTTGT
>NW_025862232.1:0-65108 GCF_002878395.1 Capsicum annuum
GGGAGAAGTATACTTCTTAAATGATTACACTTTCCCTCCAAGACTTTCCCTTTATTTCCATTCATACCAATTGAACCTAACAATCCCCCATATGAATGGTAAATGGCTACTCTTTATAAAACTTTACGGACAAGTATGTGATAAGCAAGAAATAATTGATTGCATTAGGATAATTGGGTTTTCCTTTGAACTTTCCATAGTAAACATGCATCGGATGCACTTAGGCAATCATTAGATTTGATATCTTTGAACCATCAAGCTCTAATGTACACCTAGACAACACATGTCACATAGTCTTTTACCATTTATGGTTCTCACGATTTTATTCGTTTCAGCTAGGAACACATCCTGGTTTCATGAGAGCTTAGAGAATAGACCTTTACTAAAATTCTTCTTGAAGCGGCTTCCACTTCACCCTCACATAATTGATTTCTAAACATTCAATCCTATAGATTAAATAATTTGGTCAAATTTGCCAAATTTAGATAATCATTAAAAGGCTTCACATCATAAGCCTTATCCTTGTTTACTAAATATTGTCTACATCATGAGAATGGGTTGGGTATATATTAAAAACGTTGAACCTATCACACACAACTTTATTTGATCTCCTTGAACCTATCTCTTGGGATCTCTAGTCTGCTAGGTAGATTACCGTCATGCTGAATTGTTCTAGGCCATAAACCCATTGCCTTTGATGTTCTCTCAACTCCCTCTTGAGATAGGCCTTTTGTAAGTAGATCCAACACATTATCCTTTTACTTCACATAGTCAACAGTGATAATTCCACTAAAGAGTAGTTTTCTAATGGTATTATGTCTCCGTCTTATATGACAAGAATTACCATTATACATCATGCTCCCTATCCTACCTAATGCCACTGGCTATCACAATGTATACATACTAGTGCCAATGGTTTGGGCCAATAAGGAATATCTTCGAATAAATTTTGGAGCTATTTTGCTTTTTCACCAACTTTATCTAATATGATAAATTTAGATTCCATTGTTGAGAGAGAAATACCTGACTTTTTGGACGATTTCTAAGAGACTGCTCCTCCGCCTATAGTAAAAACATATCCTCTCATGGATTTTACTTCATTTGATTCGATGATCCAATTTACATCACTATATCTGTCAATTAGCACGGGTTATTTATTATAGTGCAAAGCATAGTCTTGAGTGTATTTAAGATACCCCAAAACTCTTTTCATTGCCATCCAATGATTTTTATTGGGATTGCTCGTGTACCAACTCAACTTACTAATAGTACATGCTATGTCTGGCCATGTACAATTTATGATATATATTAAACATCCCAACACTCTTGCTTAGTCCAACTGTGAGTCACTTTCACCTTCATTCTTTTGAAGTGCAAAGCTCTCATCTAATGGAGTCTTGGCAATACCAAAATTCAATTACTTGAATTTGTCAAGTACCTTTTTTATGTAATGAGACTATGACAATGCTAAACCTTATGGAGTTCTATGGATTCTTATTCCTAAGATTACATCCGCAACTCCAAGGTCTTTCATATCAAACTTGCTCTCAAGCATTCATTTTGTAGTATTTATGTAAGAAATGTCTCTACTGATGACCAGCATATCATCCACATACAAACAAAGAATGACCTTAACATTTAGAGTGTCTTTAATATAAACTCACATTCGTTTATCTTAAACCCATTTTCCAACATGGTTTGGTCAAACTTTGCATGCCACTATTTAGGTGCTTGTTTTAGTCCATAGAGTGACTTAACAAGTCTACACACCTTCTTTTCTTTACCAGGAATCACAAAACCCTCAGGTTGTTCTATGTAAATTTCTTTAACAAATTCTCCATTTAAAAATGTTATTTTCACATACATCTGATGGATTTCAAGACCACGTACTACCACCAAGGCAATTAACATCTGAATTGTTGTTATTCTTGTTACAAGTGAGAATGTATCAATGTAACCAAGG
The DNA here is from genome assembly GCF_002878395.1 of Capsicum annuum. NCBI lineage: Eukaryota > Viridiplantae > Streptophyta > Magnoliopsida > Solanales > Solanaceae > Capsicum > Capsicum annuum. Next base: position 1,964 of record NW_025862232.1, read on the forward strand.
TGTTTGTTATGTTTGAAGCATTTTACTACAATTCTTGCCTTGTATTTGTCAATAGTGTCATCCACTTTCATTTTCCTTATTAAGATTCATTTAGAACCTAAGAGTTTATTTCCTGAAGGAAGATCAACCAACTCCTAAGTATGGTTGCTCAAGATGGATTCCATCTCACTATTGACTGCCTCTTTCCAAAAGGCTGAGTCTAAAGACGACATCGATTATTTAAATGTTTGAGGCTCATTTTCTAAGAGAAATGTTACAAAATTCAATCCAAAAAAAGTTGACATATACTATGTCTTGGATTCTCATCATTATGTATATCCTCATTTGGTTCATCTCGAGGTCGTTTAGACCCCCAACTAGACTGTTGATGTCTAGTTTTATATGGATAAATGTTTTCAAAAAACTTAGTATTATCTGATTTAATTATCGTATTTTCATTGATATTCGAATGTTTAGATTTATGAACCAAAAATCGACATATTTTACTACTTTTAGCATATCCTATGAACATGTAGTCTACTTTCTTAGGTTTTATCTTCACCTTTTTAGGAATAGGAACTTGGGGTTTCTCTGTCACCCCCACACTTCGAAATATTTCAAGTTGGGTTTCCTTTCTTTCCATTTTACATATGAAATTTATTGTGTCTTACTATGGGACACCCTATTGAGTATTAGACTAGCTATAAAGATAGATTCCCCCCACAAGTTTTGTGGTAAACCATAACTTATAAGTAAGGTATTTATCATTTTCTTTAAGGTTCTATTTCTTCTTTTTGTAATTCTATTAGATTAGGATGAATACAGGGCCATATTTTGATGGACAATTTCATTTTCTACACAAATTTCATCAAAGGAAGATTCATATTCTCCACCCCTATTACTTCTTATTGTTTTGATCTTTTTCTCTAACTGATTTTCAACTTCTGTTTTTATATTGCCTAAAGATATCTATTGCTTCATCCTTACTATTTAGCAAATAGACATAATAGTACCTAGTACAATCATCAATTAAAGTTATAAATACTTTTTCCCACCATGAGATGGTGTTGGATTTATATCACAAATGTCAGTGCAGATTAAATCTAAGGGATTGGAATTTCTTTCAACGGACTTATACGGATTCTTAGCATACTTGTATTCCACACACATTTGACATTTTGATTTACTGCACTCAAAGTTTGGCAATACTTCTAAGTTAATCAGTTTTCACAATGTTTTGTAATTTACATATTCTAATCTTTCATGCCACAATTCATTAGACTCAAGCAAGTAAGAAGAAACAAAACTTTTATTAATTTCAACTGTCATTGCATTCATCTTAAAAAGGCCCACAGTGAGGTCGTCTTTTCCTACGTACACTTTTCCTTTACTAATTACAATCTTGTTAGAAATAAATACAAATTTGAATCTATTTTTATCAAGAAGTAATACGAAAATAAAGTTATTTTGTAACTCCGATACATGAAAGACATTGTTGAGAGTCAACACTTTGTCTGATGTCATTTTCAAGCAGAATTTTCTTGTCCTTTCAACTTTTAAAGTTGTGGAGTTTGCCATATAGATCTTATCTTCTCTATGAGCCAGAGAAAATGCAGAAAACAACTTTGCATTGGCACAAATATGGCGATTTTCGCTGGAATCCATCTACCATTCTCGAGGATTTTCCACCAAGTTGCTTTCAGAAAGTATGGCACATTTGATCGTCCATTTCATTTTTGGATTCTGCCAAGTTCACTCGATCCTTCTTTTTGCCTTTCTTTGGGGCACGACAATCAGTTTACTTGTGGCCAATCTTGCCACAATTAAATCATTTCCCCTTAAATTTCTTCTTAGGTTGATTGCTTTCTTGCCCATCTTTCTTCCTCTTCTTTAAGTTCTTGGAGTAGTCTTTTACAATGTTAGCTCCACTAATTGCAGAGTTTCCTTTCGTCCTCCTCTCTGTAGCTTTGTTGTCTTCCTCTATGGACAACCTCACAATGAGGTCTTCAAATGTACGTCCTTTCATTTATGTTTCAAGTAATTTTTGAAGTCCTTCCACAAAGGTGGAAACTTCTCATTATTTCAACAACTTGAAATGCTTCGTTCATAACCAAACCTATAACAAACTTCATGTGAATATTAAGAACATTTTTAATATCTTCATATAAGGTATTCATAAAATTCATATCTTCAGTAAAGAGATCATAAATGATGACTTGCAATTCTTGTACTTGATATACGACAGTCTTGTTGTCAATTATTTTGTACTCAAGGAATCTTGTATCAATAAACTTCTTAGTTCCATCATCCTCAGTCTTATATTTCTTTTCCAATGTATTCCATAATTCTTCTAATGTCTTCATTTCTCTATAAACATTGTATAAATCATCTTAGAGGCCACTTAGGATATAATTCCTACATCGGAAATCAGAATGTTTCCATGCCTCTGTTACAATGAACCGCTCCTTGTCCGAATTTTATTCGAGCCCTTCTGAAACATCTTCTGATATAAACCTTTGAAGACATAAAGTTGTCAAATAGAAGAACATCTTTTGTTGCTACCACTTAAAATCTATTCCAGAAAATTTTCTAGGCATTTCCGCTAGTGCCATAGCAGGCAGTTATGTGACTGGTTGTAGCTACATTGGTTGCTGTCACACCATCAACATGATCGTCTGTAGTCATTTTCTGTCACAAAAAGACAGTCAACTTTAGTATAAAAATATACTAATTACAAGTTTGTAGCAACTTTAAACTATACTTGTTTCTAGTTTAATGATGAAGTTTTTATGTCTTCCAATCATTAACCGAATGAGCTTTAAATTGTGATGAAGTTTTTATTTCTTCAAATCACTTGTTAAGTTCAAACAGAGTAGAAAGCATAATGGTTTAATCTCCAGAAACCAAATAGTACAGATTATGAAAAAATTAATTTCTTAAGATTATTGTTTCGGGTACACAGACTGTATGTTTCCTCAAATACTTCAACACAAGTTCAAGATTAATTCAAGAACGCCAATGAAGTTTTCAACATCTTCAACACAAGTTCAACATGAACTATCAAATAAGTGTGTTATTTTAAAGAAACAATATGAAGTAGAAAACATAACCAAGTCCTCCGAATCACAGAGTGTCCTTTAGGAATTAGTTCCCTTCAAATACCTGAGGTTGCGGAATTTTTCCTCTTAGGATAAAATGGCTCACAATCAGAATGTAGAGGTACCTCAAACCTTCTGATTCTTTGAACAAACTCAATGGTAGATGATCACACAGAGTTTTTAGAAGTAGAAGTGTGTTTTTTCAATACAGAAATTTCATATCTATCTGTAGAAAAATGCAGGTATTTATAGCCATCACATGCCTCTTCAAAAAGGAGGCAATGGGTCAAGAAAGGGTGTATCACTTCGGAACAGTCATGTCTGTCCATTCCGAAAAAGTATGTCTTTTCTGAACTATCATATCAGATAGAACAGTCACCCCATTTTTGAAACAGTGTGTCTTTCCTCGAAGGGTTGCAACCCTTTCAAGTAATGTTTCTACATGCATTCTACATGCATGTTCATAGAGAAAAAAATGTTTTAGATTTTTCCTTGGATTTTTTGGATCACTTGTTTTTTCAAGTTTCAAATAAATTTTGTCTAAAAAATTAATTTGGTTGATCCAAAGCCGAATTCGAGCCAAGCGACGACGGTGCGAGGCACCTCTTGGTTCTTGCTTCACTACCCACTTAAGAAGTGTTACTCAATAAAAATACATTTAAGTTTCTTTCTCTCACCAATGTGGGAGAAGTATACTTTCTTAAATGAGTACACTTTCCCTCCAAGACTTTCCTTCCATTTTCCATTCACGGCCCTAGAATTTCATGCATATATATTGTCAGAGAAGTGAGATGAGTTGCAGTCTCTTAATACTGATGTATTCAATAGTACTTGAGATTTCTTTAACTATCTATAAACGATATAACTACTTAAGACAAAAGCTATAACCATACAACCAGTATTTTTTCGTATTCAATCCTCTATACTATAAAATTGTCTAAGAAATCTTCCTTCATTAGTTAGTTAAAAAAAACAGAAAGGAAAGAGGAGTTCAAAAAACCACAACGGGGGGGAGCGATAAGTTGCATTTAATTTCACCATACTTAGGTGAAAAAGCCATGCTTGATTGTTAAACTAGAGTACTATGGTGTCCTTTGCCCCGTACGCCTATTGAAGAACGATGACAACAACAACATACCCAGTGTATTCCCTTAAAGTGGGTCTAGGGAGGGTAAAGTATATGCAGTCCATACCACTACCTCATATGAAATAGAGAGGTTGTTTTTGATAGACACTCGTCTCATGACAAATAACAGTATACCGAGTATAGAACATAAAGACAAACAACAAAATATGATAACACACCACTAGATAATAAAAGAAACAAGACACCCAGAGAATAATCCTATGAACTGATAAATGTCACCCAACCACTAGGAGACATCTTACATATCATCAAATGCAAAGTTCACAACTATAACTCTACCCCTCCATCCTACTCTTGAAGACCAAGGAAGAATGTTAAGCAGCAGTATTAATAAAACATTGCACCATGATTACTCTTATCCAACCTACCCGGACATGTCAGAGTGGAACAATCTAGAGAAGTATTTACTAGGATGTGTGAATTGGTGGGTACCAAGGTGTTGCAAATGCCTTATGAAGTAACATTTATTTGATAGCAATGAAATAAGAGAACACTGCGAAATGTGATGCTTGCTAAGTTGCACAGACTCTTCACTTTTGATGTCGCATCCATGTCGGATTCTACAAAAATACACTAGTTTTAGCAAATTCGACAAGCACCCGTTGACATTTTTGAAGAGTTTGAACAACATAGGATGCTTGTTACTATCCAAACAACCATGACTATTATATTACTTTTATTTTTGTAATCTTATGATTCATTCTTGATTACTGAGTAATTAAATGCTATCAATGGAAGATTTAATGTCAGAATCTAAAATTTATGGAGTGATTTATGACACTTTCTTGTAGTAGAGTTGAAGTATGTATAAATATACTTATGGAGTAATTTATATGAAACTGTCACGACCCAAGCCGAGGCCCTGGCTGCAACGAGCATCCCAAATCACGAAGGCCTGAGCGCTCTTTTCTATCTAGCAATCATACACAACATTCATACAATATAAAGAAATACGGAATATTAACATACGAAAACATGGTCTATCTCATAATTCAACTAAACAACAGTATTCAAAACACACGACACCAGTCTGCAAAATCTCTACTAATTGAAAATAATATCTTTATGAGAATTGGGACACGGTCGGACTATGAATCAAAATAAAATAACAATGACATATAAATTAGGCCTGACGGAATAGGGGAGGCTCACCAACTGCAAATCTCTGACAAATCAATCTATGACTTGGGACTGAGCCTCAGATCCTGAAATATAAGAGGCCAATACAGATGTACTATACGCAAAGCAATCCAAAATAATGAACTTTTATGCAACATAAATGAGAGCAATTCATGAAAAATTTTACATACGATATATAGAAACACATTGTCATACTTAAAGACTTTGAAACTGCGACTCACTCTTTATCTTACTTTTGAGATAGATGGTACACCCTACATTTCGACAATTCCACGAGCTATATGGATCCGCCCTTGACTCAGTGGCCAAGCCCCAAAACCAAGTTTGCCGCAAGGATTGGAGTCCTAATCACTATTATAGTATACCAGTGTCTCAAGGACAAGCATTTATTGGCTTTAGCCAATCACATCACCCAAATTGGCAAAACTTTATTTCCAGCGATGAGCCCTTACACTCAAACGCCTTTTATAGGGTAATCATCTACCTCTCTTTAAGCTCATTTTTAACGCTTTAAGACATGCATTCTTTGAAATCAAAATCTGAAAATCTTACTCCGTTATGGCATTCATCTATTTGGTATCGTCATACCAATACTTGCAAGTCATGTCTAAGCCATTCAACATCATATTACAGTTTTTTCATTTAAAATATTGTGTTTAGACCACCAAACTATTCAACTAGTATAAGAGGATGCGTATATTGAAATTCATAAAAACTTATGCAAAGATCCTCAATTTCAATTCACAAACACATGGTGGTCAAGTATCTTGTAACAAACCATGCAACTCTTTAAATAATCACATTTCATTTATGTAAATAAGAAAACGCCCTCACTTCAGGTCATCACCAATATCAAGTCAATAAACAATAGTAAAGACATTTATATCATGTTTCTCAATATGCAATCCAATAATTCATAACAAGAGAGGGAGTATAATCTTCATGCTCTCAATTCAAGTTTCAAAACTCAAACCACATGCAAACATATATATTCGAACAAAAATCAAATTTAAGGAGGGAGGCCTCAAGACCAAAACATTATTATCAAAAAGGGTTCACAATGCATAATTGTTATTGTAAATTTAAAACCCTTCATAAATACATGATTTCTCATTCTTAAAACTTAATAAAAACAATTTCACCATGCCCATGTAGTTTAGAAAAACCCCAAGTACCTTATGTTCTTTAGTTGAAGAATAGAACCCTAATCTTGACACTTTTCTTGGAATATCTTGGATTGAAAGACTTGAATTCTTGCCTTGAAGGAAATCCTAATTTCTCCTTGTTCTTGAGAGTGGAGAGGATTTGAGATGTTTTAAAACTGACAAAAGATGGATTATAATGTGTTTTGGATGATTTAAATCATGTGGGAGAAGTTTGGTGTGAGGAAAATACCAAAATACCCCTAGGGAAAGTACGTACAAGTTGTAGAAATTTTCAATTGATAACTTATCAACAAGTTGATGGCTTATCAACTCAAGTCATTACTTCTTTAAATGGGATGGTTATGGGCGATGACTTGGTTGATAAGTCATCACTTAGTTGATGACTTATCACCTCAAGTTGTCACTTTATAAATGAAGTTGATAACATTCTTGTTAAGGCTGACGACTTGGCTGATAAGTCATCACTTAGTTGATGGCTTATCACCTCAACTCGTCACCTTGATGATAGACAGATATGCTAAGGTAAAACGAGCATAACTTTCCACTCCGATATCGGATTAAGGTAAAACCAGTTGTGTTAGAAAGAGGACTCAAAGATCTTTCTTTTGGTATAAAGTAGGACACTTAAATCATTATGTACATAGAGTAATGGTCGTTTAATGTTGACACAAGCTGAAGCATTCACTAAAACTTAATCGACAGAAACGTTCTCAACTCGTCATTGAGTTAAGAGATATTTTTGACCTCAATTCATATTCAATGGTATTACCACACTATAGAATTGATTATCACACATGTACTAACAAGGAATCATTGGGTTCGGGTCTATACGCGTAGGAACGACTGTTTGAATTCTAGCTCAAAAAATGTGGGGTGTTACATTATCTCCCCCTTGGTATGGGTAGGGACTTGATCATTTGTAACCTTGCATGAATATTTTTCCTCAACAAAATATGGAAAGTCATCAAACAAGCTTCCTAATAACCCCTAGTAAAACGTATAAACATGAAACATGAGGTAATGAGACATTACATAGGTATGATCTTGCACATGAGTTCTATGAATCATAGTCAACACCACTAAGGCATGAGTATATTTGGTGATCATAGGCCTGATTTACATTTGTCCTAATCATGAAATAAGATTTTGCGGAAGATAAGAAATTGAAGCATTCTCCACCTTAGAAGATACCACGAATAGACATTACACTTAGAAACATTTCTCATCTATGTCCCAAACAATAAATAACATACTTCATTATTTCCAACATACAATTCTCCCATAACACTTCTAACCATAAGAGCTTAAGTCCCGCCACATAATACTCCCATGTTGAAGCCTAACTCGAAGAAAAAGATGCTAGCTTAATCTATGGGACACCATATTCTACATCCCTTTAAGAATACTTTTCCATCTTATCACTATAATCGAACAACCTAAGGCCTTAAATCGAGGAGTACTAACCACATAGTGCATTGGTTTGCATTTTCATCAACCACAACATCCAAGCCTATCATTACTACACCCACTTCATGGATCTCTCCACTAAGACCAGAAAATTCAATCACTCTCATAAAGATTTTCGCCATAAATCTCCGTCCTAACTATTTCACATAATGAAAGTTCATCTCCTTCTTCGCCCTTCTCTTATAACCTTACCTCAAGAAATCACACCAAAATTTTTACCTTCAAGAACATTTACACCCCTACCTAAAACATTACTACGCTTCCATAATCACTATCATACTAACATACAGAGGGTCATTAAGGGACCGAGCACAAGCATCATAAATGGGAGAAACACTACTCAATTATAACTCATATTCGTTGATCTACTCATGGTGGGACATGGGGTAAATATACAATACAATCACGAAGTGCTTCATACATCATGTGTCTGGATCGTAAGTAGAGAGACGCTCATGCATAAATAAAACATAGAATGAGTACTTAGGACAGACCATAGCGGGAAACAGAGTGCTTACATCACGAGTCTTATAGCATAATTTTAGAATTCATGAAGTCAACGATTGAGACAAGGACTTCTACTCAAAGCTATTGCTTCTTATTTTCAAATCCAAAAAAGTCATGAGTTTGCACAACTTTATCATTTTGGCTAATCCTGACATAAAAATGAAGCGGATACCTATGAAGGTATAGTTCCTAAGAACCAAGCATAATTTGGGACACAGATTTATGCTTCATGAGCAAAATAACATAGAGCTTGGATTCTTGGAATATTAGATCCATGAGGGACATTATTGCTTCTAGTTGGAGGTCGAAACATGACATGAGTCACATAGAGAACTCAGACCTTAGACATAGGCAGGTCTTGACTACATAAGACATTGGTATGACTTCTTAAATATGAAGTAGGAGGAATATGCTTGAATAGGTATAGGCTTATCATGACTTCTCTCCACAGCCTGCCACACTGAGAAAGTTCAGGAACTACCTTAATTCACTATCTCCCCCTTAGATCAAAGTCATAATCCTAGGCTTGAGGACATAACCTCTCATTAAATCTAAAAGCACAACATTAAGCACAAAGAGTTATCGCCACACATAAAACCTAAGCTTCCCTTGATAAACTACACTTTGAAGGCATTGCCTTCCAAAAATGCTACTCTTAATTTTTGTTATCCTCTATAGCCATCAACCTACAACTTGCAATCTCATGAACATACAGATCCTCACTCCTTATCACATTAAAATCAACTCTCCACTACTTAACATTCTATCATTAGACCATTAATCACATAACTTACATAATAATAAAATTTGTAAGACTATATTGAAGGCACATATTGCCTAATTATTTTTCGTCAATTCAACTATAAATACACCATAAAACAACTCCCCAGACTTCTCCATACTACAAAATCCAAGACTATGAACTAGGTACATGCGACACTTATACCATAAAAGCTTACCTAACGCCATACTACCATGGGGTGTAACTTATTCTTACATACTTACGCCCTTATCAACTTAATGATTCAACCACAATTTATCATTTTAATACCAATCGTCATGCACACATATATCTCACAATTACCACTTAAACTTTTCATAAATTATCAACCTAGACTCTTTCACAAATCACATCAAGCCTACTAATTCTTTCCCATAAACATACATCATTAATATTAAGCTAATATTCTCGCCACCACGATCCACACCTAAAGTTCAAGCCTATAGTCTACAATCAATCATGTACTGCCAATAAAGCATGCCACATTCAATACTAGTCCATCAAGTTGGGGAATTTCACTTCACTACTACCTACAATCACATCGTCTCCATGACATTACTACTACACCTCAAAATCCACTACATACCTTCTCACATTAAGTGTACTTACCCATGTAAACATTCTCACTATCACCAATTTTTATAAACACCAATGAGTCTCTTCCCATAACATATTGACTAGTCTACCCTTTTACATTCACAACCTATAACTAATTTCTATCACCACCATAATTATTCACTCTAGGATCCTTCCCTAATTTGAATAAATAATACTCATATCCAAACACTTCCTTCTCAGAATATCATACAATCTATAATTATTGATACCACACTATTCTATAATTATAAAATGGCAAACCTGTAATAACCCGGATTTTCTTTAAGTCTAGTTTCATCTTTAAGAAGAGTAAGGGCTGACTTCCCAAGTGATAAATATTTTAAAACATGTATAACTTCCCTAATATTGACTTTTTGTCATGTATATAATTGAATTAGCTTTCCAACGATACCAATTTTGTCCAAATTCGGTATTAGAGTGAGAAGTTATGGCCATTTTACTGAAAGTTGTCGGAACCGCCCAGGTGCAACAGACAGTTTGATGGACCGTCGAGTTTCCGATGGACCATCGCCCGGACTGTCTCAACCAAGGCAGTAACTCCCTCTTCTGGCCCAAGTGCGATAGCCAAGATGATAGACCATCAGGCTAGCAACGGACCGTCGCTAGGACTGTTGCAACTAAGGCAGTGTTGCATTTTTCTGACCAACATATGACAGACAATCCAACGGACCATCAGACTAGCAACAAACCATCACTCCAACCATTGCAAATCCCGTTCATTATTTTTAAGTCATTTTAAAAGGAATTTTTGGCCTTTTTCCCCTTTTAACACTTAGATATATTCCAAACAAAGCATATGACTACATTATATCCCAAATTATCCAAAGGCTAGGGTTTATTCCTCAAGAACAAACCCAAAACCCTTCTCCAATAAATTCAATAACTCACCATAGATTCTATAAATTGAATTGAGATTCGAGTTCCCCAAGTTCAAGGCTTCAAGAACCCTCTGTCAAAGAGTAAGAAGAAGAGTTTCAAGCAAGCTTGTTCATCTAGTTTCACAATCTAAGGTATGTGGAGTTTGAACAAGGACAATTCTTTCATCCTTGTTCCCAAAACTTGTTTTAAATTACAAAGATATACGACTTTATGAGGTCTCCTATGAATTTGAAGTGTGGGTTCATACCTCATATTACTATGCATGAGATTTTGAGATTTTCCAATGTTCTAGAACTTGAAGTACATGAGTATGTTAAGATTTTAAGACAAATTGCTGAACATTCTAGATTTCGATATGATTTACGTATCCTTATGACATCTAGTATGCATTTTGATGAGTTTTAACTTAAGATTTGATTATGGGTCATTAAACCCTACTTGAAATTTCAATTTTTATGAACTTTTGTGCTATAAGCACCCATTATTTGAGTATTTTGAGATCATTGAGAAAGTTTTGACCTTAATGGTCATAGTAGCTTTGAAATCCACTTTACCAAATGAGACTACAGATGTTATAGTTGGGTTCTTATGAACCATGAGATTATTTTAAAGTGGATTTCCATGAGATGAGCATAGCTAACTAAAGTGAGTAGTATTTTAGCATCTAGTTGGGTAAGTTACTATGGTTTTATGCCTCAAAACTACGTGCCACCGTAGGATTGAGATTTATGGGCCCAAGGCTGAGATAAGTGATCACTAAGTTGAGGTTATACTCCCTGGCAAGAGTATGACACCTCTCCCCAATATGAGGTTTCTTCCTTAGTAGGACAAGACGTTGGACTCCATGTAGCTTGCATGGTTTATGTCAGTTAAGAGAACCTCACTTGAGATAGAATATTTTCCCTAAAGCTTTGAGATAAGTGATTTTCTCTAATAGTAAGATTTTCAAAATAGTTTCTTGAAGTAAAATTTTCCCAAGAAGAAAGTAGTTTTCTCTACTAGTAAGAGTTATAGACTTCCGAGTTCCAAGTGTCTTGAGTTTAAAAGCATTCTAAGTTCTTGAGCATTAAAGAAGTTTTACTCTCCATGAGATATATGTATGAGTTGGAAAGTATTATTTAAAGATTTCTTTAGTCTTTGAGTAATGAGAATAATAAAAGAGTTTAGATTTTAAAGCTAAAGTATAATGACTAAAGAGATTTGTGTTACATTCTTCATTCTATATGATTTATGAGCTTATTATATTAGACTTATTCAAGCTATGTGAGTCATTCATATGTGCATGCATGATTTGATTAAATAGCATTGATATTGTTTTATGTACATGCATACACCCCTATATACTCAGTACATTCCCAAGTGTTGATCCACATATACGTTTATGTGCTACATTGTCTTATAATGTAGGTTCAGGTGCTCAGTCCCAGCCTCGTCAATGATTTTCGAGTACCTTTGTCTACATCTCTACAATGGTGAGTCCTCATAGTTCGAGGACCTATCTTTAGATATTTTAGTATTGTTAGTAGACATATTATTGCTTTCATTTCAGTTTGAGTCAGTAGGGGACCTGTCCCAATGTCTCTCTAGTAGACTTGAATAGTATAGGCTTTGTCAGACTACTTATCAGATTGTTAGTATATTGAGATTTCCAGTTTTGTGGTCATTTGGACTGAGTATTTTCTTCGTATTTCCTATCATTTGATATACAGTACCAGTGTTTTGTTTATTTTATCTCGAATTGAGTTATTATATGTAGTAATAGGCTCAAAGGGTTAGCTTGGGGTTACTTGTAGTCTTAAGCACCATGTGACATTCCGGGAGGAGATTTCGGGGCATTAAAAACTTGGTATCAGAGCCTAAGGTTTAAGGAGTTCTAGGGAGTCTAACAATCCGTGTTGAGTAGAGTCTTGATGATCGGTGTGTAGTGCGTCACATCTATGAATAAGAGGCTATAAGATGTTTTAGGAAAAAGTTGTTTCTTTCTTTCAGATTCTATCGTGCCTATAGTCGTCCCTCTCATCTAATAATTTGTGCTCTTTTATTTTAGAAAATGCCTCCCCTAAGAGTGAACACCCGTAGAAATGATAATGAGCAACCCCAACCTGTTGATCTCTTGAATGAAATAGTGTCTCATGCTAAGTTTCGGGTGGCCTTTTAGGCATTAGCCCAAGCAGTCACCGCTACTGTTTAGGAAAAAAAATAGACCGTAGTTGCAAATAAGCAGGGAGTTGATTTAGCTGCTGCTAGGATTCATGATTTCATACAGATGAATCCACCAGAGTTTTATGGGTCTATGGTAGGTGAGGACCCACAGATATACCTTGAGGAGGTAAGAAAGATCACACAGGTGATGCATGTTTATAAGGGAGAAAGTGTTGAGTTGGCATCATACAGGTTGAATAATATTGCTTATGACTTGGTGGTAGCATGGAAGAAGGGTAATGTAATACCCCGCATTTCGGGCTAGAACGAAAACCATATTTTCTAAGTCTAGCTATTCCAAAAGCCATAAATCCTATAAAAATTTGGTATGTTAATCAATTATGTAGTGTGGGAACCTATTTGAGCATGAATTGAGATCATAGATATCCCCTAACTCAAGGTCAAGTTCAAAGCTTTCCAATCATTCGAGTTTTAGTGAGCATCAAAACATGAGTCGACTTCAATCGACCATAATCCTAGTGTATGATGAACTGGGTGACTTAATATATATCAAATGAAATCTCTTTGAATTATCTTTCCAATGATATCAATTTCACGTAAAGCCAATATCGGAGAAAAAAGTTATGCCAATTTTACTCCAGCATGTCAGCCTACAAAACTGAGTGACGACATTTCTAATAACTTATCACGTCTGTGACGGTTTACCACAAAATGTCATCATCCTTAGGTAGAAATCCATAAATTCCAGCCCCAAGTGATGACATTTGTGACGACTTATCACAAGTCTGATGGCTTATCACAAAATGTCATCAGGCTTAGGCAGAAAACCATAAAATCCAACTCCCAAGTGACGACATTTGTGGCAACTTATCACCAGTTTGACGGTTTATTACAAATGTCGTCAGCCGAGATTTTCATCAATTGGGAAGTGGTTTAGTAAGGGTATTTTCCTTCACCTCCCATGACCTAAATAATTAAAATCATGTACTTAATCATCATAAATCAGTTTAAACAACCCTTAGTCCTCTTTATTCACAAGAACAATGTTAGGGTTTCTTCTTAAGATCATCTTCCAAGAAATTCAAAACTCCATTACTCCTTCTTCAAGATAAGCAAGAATCTAATATTTCTAATCCAAGAAGTTCAAGAAAGTTCCCAAGAACATCAAATTAAGGTCCTCCTCTTCAAGAAAGAAACCAATAGTTTAGCATCACAATCCAAGAATCTCAAGAAATCTTTCAAGATCATCTCCTAGGGTTTCAAGGTCAAGTTCTCTACATCAAATCAAGTCTATTAAGGTATGTGGATTTGAACAAGAACACCGTTTTGTTCTTGTGCCCAAAAGTTACATATTTTCGTAAAGTATTTCGTAAACTCTTGGAGAATTCCTATCATGTTATTATATTGTGAGTTTTATGAAACTATGTCTTACCCAAGCTTTGAGTTGTAATATTATTATGCATATTAATGTTTTAAATTGTCAATTTATGGTTTAAGTTGCATAATTCAACGTCTATATCCTGTTTTGAGAATTTCAAGTCCTATTGTTGTGAATTGAACCTTATGGTTAAAGCATGAGTTTTAGAATGAGATGTTAGTGATTTTGAAAGAATATCAAGAAGTGAGTTTTGATTGTAAGTTAAGATAGAAATCCACATTCTTGAGTTTGAAGTAAAGGGGATGCATTTTAGCTCTCATTATATATATATATATATATATATATTGTTGAATTGTTTTAAAGTGGATTTTTTAAAGCTCTGAGCTAAGTAAGGGAGTAGTATTTAGCACTGAGTTGGGCGTGATTCCGAGGTCTCATGCCCCAGAACTATGTCCCCTGTAGGTTCTTGATATACCCCAAGTGGATTAAAATAGTGATCACTAAAGTTAAGGTTATATCCAATGGCAAAGATAGAATAGCTCTCCCCAACGTGAGTAAGACGTTGGACTCTATGTAGCTCACATAGTTTATGTCGGGTAGAAGAAACTCCCAAAGTAGTCCCCCACTCTATCTAAGATACAAGTATATGTAGTTTGAAATCTATGAGTCCAAGATTTCTAAGGCTCTCAAGTGTCAAAATCTTTCAGTTTCCAAAGAAGTTCCTAGTTTTCATGAGATTAAAGTGTATGCTCTGAAAGATATTGTTTTAAGATTTTATCTATCTTACAAGTTTGAGAATAAATAAAGAATACAGATTTACAATAAAGTACAATGACACATGATTTACATTACATATTTTCTTATTCATGATTATAATGGTTTTAATTCAAGCTATGTGAGTCATCTATACTAGCATGCATGTTTTCTATAAGGATTTATGATATTGATTATTTAATTACATACACCCCGATATACTCAGGACATTCTCAAAGTGTTGATCCACATATACGTCTATGTGCTACATTGTCTCATAATGTAGGTATAAGACTTAGTATGCACATTCAAATTCAGTCAGCTCGCAGTTTCTAGTCAGCAGGTGATGAATCCTTTTAATTCAAGGGTTTGAGCCAGATAGATAGTTTGAGCAGTTCTTTGTTTTCCTATTTTAGTCATAGTGAGTTAGGATAGCTGGGAGTCATAACCCGGCTATCTAAAGTCAGTACTAGTAGAGGCTTCATAGACAGTCAGTAGAGTTAATGTATTCAATTTCAGCTTTATTTTGGTAAAATCAGAGTTGTAATCTTGTAAAGTTTAGATTTGTATTGATCAAGTTCAGAAAAGTTTTATGTTCTCACTAATTTTATACAAATTTAAGCATTTTATTTAGTTGCTTATGAGTTATGCCAGTAGAAGGTTTAGCTTGGGGTCACTTGTGACCCTAAGCACCGTGTGACGTCTCGGCACCTAATTTCAGGGCGTTACAAACTTGGTATCAAAGCACAAGTTCAAGTTTCCTAGGGTGTTTGTGAAGCCATGTCTAGTAGAGTCTTGCAAAACGGTACGAAGACATTTGTACTTTTCTTCGAAAGGCTACAAGGCACTTAGGAAATGTCTCCATTCTTTCAAGTCTCAGATAGTGCTATAGAAAGGTTCTCTAAGAAACTTATACAGATTCTCATCTTACTCTATTCGAGACATCTCTGCCTTATTTTCAAGGTATCAGAAATAGTCAAGCTTAAATCTTTATAGATAGTTCTTTCTCAGACATTCTCCATAGATAGTTATCAGATTGTAAGCGAGCTAGAAAGTATCCCATCAGTTCTTTTGAGTCCCGATTATTGAAGTGCTCTATTCATGATTCATAAAAGTCGTGCACTAATCCTAAGTCATAAGTACTTCCAGATTCATCCTCAGAATCTATAATGTAAAGCTATATTTCCCTATCTATGTAATATTCTTGAGATAGCATGATTAGTAAGTTGTAGTTCCTCCTCAGATAACGCTCTCAGATTGTCTAGCAAGAAACTTCAGAAGTCACACAAAGCGGCTTGAGAGTAGCATTCTAGTGTGTTATAAGTCTCTCAAGATCAGAGTTATGTCCTTACTCTTATGAGTCATGCAAGTAAGATAGAACGAAATGTGTATTCTTAGATCATTGAATATTGTGTGTCAAGTTTCTATCTCTTGTAACCTTGTTATCATTGTTTTGTTGAAAAATAAAAGTCTAGTGAAGCCATGTGAGGCCTATTTCAATTCACTAGCAACTTGTTATGCATCTTGTTGTTTTTGTATTGGTTGAAACTTATAGAGCTACAAAAGAAGTTTAGGTGTATAGATAGGTGGATAGTAATGATGTGTAGAAGAAGGACGTGGTAATGGATTGTAAATAAGATAGGCCATATGTTTATGATCGATTATCATTATTATGAGGTTCAAGTGGGCTAGTTATTCTTGATGTTTTATTTTATAGCTTTCAAGTGAGAACAACACTATGTATTAAGTTTGAACGATTGGTGGTCATGAAGGTGGATGTGATGACTTCTTGGCTAATAATACTAGTTATAGGGAAGTAATATAATAGGCTTGAACAGTGTATGGAAGAGCATAAGTTTACTTGATTTGTAATCAAGTTTGACATTGTATGTATGATGAAGAAGTACACCCAAGGTGCTATGGGGATGCATTATTTTCTTTTGAGGATTATTGCATGTTGTGGGGTCGGTAGTACCGTTGAAATGTTAGGTGGAGAAAGACTAGTTAGATAATGAGTAATGTTCTTGATAGCTAAGTTAAGGAGTTTGATTGAAGATGTTGAGACTTTTTAAGTATGAATGTGATTCTCATGGTTTAGAAACATAAGTTTACAAGCGTGATATTGGTAGACTATGACAGAAGTTGTATGGTCCATCAAAGGTTTTGAGATACCCATGTTAAGCGTTAGAATCTAAGTTTGAAATTTCCAAGATTTAGCAAATAGGAATAAGAGTTGAAGCACTAGGTTGTGTGCACTCCAACTATGGGGATGCTCATGTAAATTCAAAGTTAGTAAGTGTTCAAGTGTTATATAAGGACTATTGGGGCTATAGAAAGATGGGGTGTAGCTCAGAAGTAAGTATTATAAGTTGGTTTTACGCTTTTAGGTGTAGTCATTCGGGTTAAGTTCTTTTGCTTATGTGCGTTGCTATATCTCAGACTCTAGAGTAAAGTGATTATAGTTACACTAGAGTTTATATAGTGGTTCACAGCCTTAGAGTGATGGCTTACATCTATGGGGGAGATGATAGAACAAGTAAACAAGTCAAGCCTTCAGACTTCTAGTAGATGCACCAGTAAGTTGTAGAGAAAGATTAATGCTTGAACCAATCTTATTTCAGTATTTTCAGTTTTCCCAATACCTACTCATGCCTTACGTTCAACTCCATGATGTTAATTCCTGTTCATGCATATGATGGAGAATTATGTACTATCCTAGTTCCCAAATATAAGGAGTTCCAGTTCTTTTAGCAGTTGGAATCACATTCCATAAGTTATGAACTTCAAATTCAGGTCATGCAGCTCATGACACATGTACTCAAGCTTTACAATATGTTCATTCCAAGTACTCAAGCAGCACTTTTAATGATCAGCAAAATTTGGATTTATATCTTGCATGTCCTCAGATCAAACTTCTTTGATAAGCCCATGATGCTATATATTCTATTCCTCAAGTCTCAGTTGAGTTTCAAGTTATTCATAGTATCCCCTCGTATTTTGGGACCTCATGTTCTAACCTTTTATTACCTTTCCTTCGGTTAAGATAGTGATGATAATCAGTTGTCTGGATGGGAGAGAGTAAACATTTCTTGTTACTGGAATATCGTTGTATGCTTATTTTAGAAAAGGCAGTAAAGTGTGAAGTAAGATTGAACCTAAGTCTTTAATACCCATCATTGTTAGTCGAAGTTTTATATGAGATGTTTGGGTAGTTGAAATCTTATGTATGTCTTCTTAGGAGTAGTGCATGGAAGTTGTTCTTGATAGAGGTTTGTAAGTTGTGACAAAGGTATTTTAGGGGAGTGTGATTAGAAGTGCATATGTGGTTATAGAAGTGAGTCTTAAACATCATGTTTGTATATTTAGATGAATGCACTACACATTAGTAAAATGTCTAGTACGAGGTTAAAAGTGGTTGTTGGAGTAGTAATGAGGATTTTCATGAGATGAGAAGTTGTGAAGTGCAGGGTGTGTTGAATTATGGTTCAGTCTAGTAGTACAGTGTTATATGGTGTAGCCTATGATTATGGGTTAGGCTTGAAGATGGTGAGGGAATTTAGTTCAGTTTAGACATGAGTAGAAGGAAATATCAATGACCTTGTTAGAATTAGAAGATGAATCAATAAGTATGGTTTTTAAGGTAGAGGATTAGTTGACAGAGTATTTTAGAAGTGTGTCTAAGTTTTAAGTAAGGTGTTGCATTGCCTAAAGCCTAGTAAATTCTACCCCAGTCTACGATTCAAAGGTCTATGATTCCAAGCTATGGAATTGTAGCAATATTGTAATCCCTTATTCAGATGTTTTGTTCAGATCTTGACTAAAATTCTTAGCTCCTTCAAATCGTTAGAACTCCCTAGAGGGGTGTTGAAGAAACCCTCCACTTGAGCATGAGTATCTAGTATGATTCAGTTTGGATAGACAGCAGTTCAGTTTAAAAATCAGGCACATAGATTTCTATGGATTTCCATTTTTTGAACTAGCCTAGCTTTACTACCTGAAGTTTCATAAGTACAGTAATTCCGAAATAGTTTCGCAATTGCGAATTCAAGTCAGTATATGTATTAGGCATCAGTTCAGAATTCGGATATCTAGTCATGATTCAGTTCATAAATATTCACCAAACGATCTTCATTTTCCAAGTATTCCAGCTCAGACACTGTGATAACCATTGTGTGATCTTAGCCTTTTTTTCTCATGATTTGTGCCTACATAAACTATCACCTCACAGTCTATAAGTACGATCACACTATGAGCACATCAAGTAAATTCTAAACCCTTAGCATGAGTCAGATCTTCAAAAATAAGTAAAAAGGGCAAGTTATCTCAAATTTAGACGAAGGTAACAGCCTTTCGTCATTCAGCCCCTCTCTAATAAAGATTCAGTTAGATAGCTATTCTTATCATGAGTATATGCATTCATCGAAGTATGCCAAAGTTTAGAAAGATATAGATTTAGTTTAATATGTTATTTCAACTATGTATCCTCAGTTTTCTCTGTATTCTTAACCTACAGAGCAACATTCGGGGATGAATGATCCCAAGGGGGAGATAATGTAACACCCCGTATTTCAGGCTAGAACGAAAATGGTCTTTTCTACGTGTAGATGTTCCAAAAGCCATAAATCCTATGCAAATTTTGTATGTGAATAAATTATGTTGTGTGGGAACCTATTTGAGCATGAATTGAGATCATAGAGATCCCCTAACTCAAGGTCAAATTGAAAGCTTTCTTATCGTTCGAGTTTTAGTGAGTGTCAAAACATGAGTCGACTTCAATCGACCATAATTCCATGTATATGATGAACTGGGTGGTCTACTATATATCAAATGAAATCTCTTTGAATTATATTTCCAACGATATCAATTTTTCCTAAATCCAATATCAAAGCAACAAGTTATGCCCATTTTACTCCAGCATGTCAGCCTGGAAAATTGAGTAACGACATTTCTGATAACTTATCACGTCTGTGACGGCTTATTACAAAATGTCGTCAGCCTTAGGCAGAAATCCATACATTCCATCCCCAAGTGATGACATTTGTGATGACTTATCACAAGTCTAACGTCTTATCACAAAATGTCGTCAGGCTTAGGCAGAAAACCATAAAATCCAACTCCCAAGTGACGACATTTGTGACGACTTATCACAAGTCTAACAGCTTATCACAAATGTCGTCAGCCGAGATTTTCAGCAATTAGGAAGCGGTTTAGTAAGGGTATTTTGGACTTTTCCTTCACCTCCCATGACTTAAATAATCAAAATCACGTACCTAAACATCATAAATCAGTTTAAACAACCCTTAGTCCTCTTTATTCACAAGAACAATATTAGGGTTTCCTCTTAAGATCATCTTCCAAGAAATTCAAAACTCCATTACTCCTTCTTCAAGATAAGCAAGAATCTAAGATTTCTAATCCAAGAAGTTCAAGAAATTTCCCAAGAACATCAAATTAAGGTCCTCCTCTTCAAGAAAGAAACCAATAGTTTAGCATCACAATCCAAGAATCTCAAGAAATCTTTCAAGATCATCTCCTAGGATTTCAAGGTCAAGTTCTCTACATCAAATCAAGTCTATTAAGGTATGTGGATTTGAACAAGAACACCGTTTTGTTCTTGTGCCCAAAAGTTACATATTTTCGTAAAGTATTTCGTAAACTCATGGAGAATTCCTATCATGTTATTATATTGTGAGTTTTATGAAACTATGTCTTACCCAAGCTTTGAGTTGTAATATTATTATGCATATTAATGTTTTAAATTGTCAATTTATGGTTTAAGTTGCATAATTCAACGTCTATATCCTGTTTTGAGAATTTCACGTCCTATTGTTGTGAATTGAACCTTATGGTTAAAGCATGAGTTTGAGAATGAGATGTTAGTGATTTTTAAAGAATATCAAGAAGTGAGTTTTGATTGTAAGTTAAGATAGAAATCCACATTCTTGAGTTTGAAGTAAAGGGGATGCATTTTAGCTCTCATTATATATATATATATATATATATATTGTTGAATTGTTTTAAAGTGGATTTTTTAAAGCTCTGAGCTAAGTAAGGGAGTAGTATTTAGCACTGAGTTGGGCGTGATTCCGAGGTCTCATTCCCCAGAACTACGTGCCCCCGTAGGTTCTTGATATACCCCAAGTGGGTTAAGATAGTGATCACTAAAGTCAAAAGTTCTATCCAATGGCAAGGATAGAATAGCTCTCCCCAATGTGGGTAAGACGTTGGACTCCATGTAGCTCACATGGTTTACGTCGGTTAGAAGAAACTCCCAAAGTAGTCCCCTATTCTATCTAAGATACAAGTATATGTATTTTGAAAGCTATGATTCCAAGATTTCTAAGGCTCTCAAGTGTCAAAATCTTTAAGTTTCCAAATAAGTTCCTAGTTTTCATGAGATTAAAGTTGTAATGCCTCGATTTTTTGAACCAAAATGCTACACGGTGCTCATGACCCCAAAGGACCAAAAGCTAACCCATGCCTGATATTTATACCTGTAAACTGCATAATATCTCATAAAATATGCGGAAACATGAACTGTAAGGCCATAAGGTTCAATACTAATACATATCTAAAAAACATGGTATAACAATACCAAAAAGAAACATAACTATTGAAGTCTGAACATCTAATCTGACATCTAGTCTGAAAGCCTCTAACTGAACTGAATAAGGAGTTGAAGGAACATGTCTCCAACTAACTCCATGAACTGAAAACTAATCTGAAATACTGTAATAAAGTAATAATAATATTGTCCTCGAATGAAGAGGAGCACTGACCACTGAAATCTGCAATGCTACTACTGCTCTGAAACTCGTGCCTCTGTACCTATGGCATCAAATAAAACACCATAGTGCGAATGCGTCAGTACAATTAAATGTACTGAGTATACAAGTGAGCTAGGCTAAATGCAAAGGGTTTTATATGCATGAACAATGCTGACTAGTATGAACGTGAGAATACATACATACATATGTAACTACAACTAAACTCATGTTGATACTGACTACTGAGTCTGAATACTGACAACATGAGTTTACTAATGCTGAGATACTGAATGACTGAGTTTACTGATATTGAGATACTGAATGACTGAGTTTACTGATATTGATATGTAATTCACTAATAAGTGAGGAACTGATACTATATTACTGAATACTGGGAGACTGATACTATATTACTAATAAAGGAATGATTGTTTCTGATAGTTCTAATTATGAAGAACTGATTTGATTGACCGTATATAATAGTCCTGAAACTGAGCTCGTGATAACATGACTACTGAGTATGAATACTGATAACATATATTTACTAATAACATATCATGAATGATAACTGAATTTTGATAACTGATATATCTGATAACATGAGTTCTGATAACTGATAGCATAAATGACTGTATCTGACAGTCCTAAATCTGATGGAACTAGTTGAGTTTCATACTGTATCTAAGTTGACTATATCTAACAGTCCTGATATCCTGAAGAACTATCTGAGTTCTTTTACTGAGATGGATACTGAAACTGTGGGAAGTAGTTATCTAACCAACATGCCCCAAAAACTCTATAATAGTTAAGCTGGGATCTAATCTCTTCCCTAATAGGAAAGGTGGCAACATCGTGCCACTGGTAAGGACAAGCTGTGAGTGACCCTCATTTGGTAGGTACTCTAATGAGAACGGTGGGAACCCTCATCTAACAAGTTAAGACACCTCACCTTCCCTCAACTGACAGGTATTGATGTCTCAACCTATGCTGGCTACATAGTTCTGGAATGCAAGGACTGCTTCTAACAATCACACCCTCTACTGGTAGGTGAGTTCTCATCCTTGGGTTAGCTCGGTGCTGAATCGTACTCCCAACTGAATGATACTGAACTGATTATAATAAACTAATTTGCTAGTTTATACTAGACTTAACTAAACTGTTACTGATTGTTCTGTTTAATTGAACTGAACATGGACTGAGTTTATTGAGTTTCGATGACTAGCGGAACACTACTGAATTCGGTTAACTAACTAAATGCTACTGAGTTCTGTTAGCTGACTGAGTTTACTGTTGTCTGAACTAAATTGTATTGATACTAAGATTTTCTAAATTCCATAGACTGATGGAATATTACTGAGATTACGTAGATTACAGAGTACTGAATAAAACTAAACTGATACTACCTTTATATGAGTTTTCCTGAGTCATGAGACTGACTGAAGTCTACTGAACATGGCTTGACTGAGAGTATCGTGAAAACATGATAGGGCTCTAGGAACACAGCTATATTTCTTGGGTACAAGTACCCCCAGGACTCGATAGAAGGAAACTAACACTTTTTGACATTCTTGAATACATGATCAATATCAACCATTCATAATAAAATAAGTTGGGGATTTCATGAAGTACATGGTTAACGTAATCTTGTTTATGGTAGGAATGTATATAATCAAGATCATAATTTCATACTCTAACATCATGACATTCCAACAACATATTCGTTGTACAACAATAGCATGTAAACCATTCAAGCATAAGGTCAATGGCATGAATTCACCTTTTAGGCCATATTAATCCATACTACATGTTTCTTGTTTCTCTTAAACATTTAATCAAACACCTTTCATGGTCAACTTAGGCATAGGTGAAACATAAAATTTTCACAAAGTATAAATCACCAAATTCTTGGACTTCAACTTATATTTCAACATAGTTTCATGATTTCACATAAAGATCCTAACTTGGGAATCATTCAACACCAAAAACATGATCATCAATATCCAACTTGCAATTTCAAGAACTCAACATAAAGTTCATATGAATAATATTACAAAATAAATTAGTTTTCATGATTCTTGAGATAATTCATGGAATTAAAACTCAATTTAACATCATCAACATGAACATAATTGTCCCACCACAAACTATTCATGATACATAACTTAAAACTTGATTTTTGAGCTCCATGGATGAAACGAATCCATGGATAAACACTATGCCTACCTTAGTTCTTCATTTTACGAAGATCGACAGAGAGAATTTCTTGAAATTAAATCCCTAATTGCAAACCCTCTTCTTGTTCTTGATGAATTTTGAGAGAAATCAAGCATATGTTGCTAAATTATGCTGAATCTTGTATTTGTGTATATATATATAGAGAGGTGGTAAAGACTAAAATACCCCTGGAGAAAGAGAGAAAGACGCAGCTGTCCTCTGTTGTTTTCAGGCTGATAGGCTAAAGTAAATAGATCATAACTTTTTACTCTAATGTTCAAATTGAATGAAACCAATTTCATTAGAAAGAAGACTCAAAGATATTTATATTGATATATAGCAGCTCTCACAGTTCATTATATGTATAAAGTTATGATTGTTTGAATTTGACTAAAAATTTTGACCTGAAATAGCCCGGAATGCGGGAGCATTTCAAACCAGTGAGTTAGCCATTGAAATGCTCCCAGAATGTTTCCACTACATACTAGGGACTTTCCCCATCACAGCTCAACTTGAAAATCTAAAAACGGAGGTCGGTAAGGTCATCAAATAAATCCCCAAAGTTAGGAGGTCTAAAATGAGAGTAAGTGTTGAACTTGAACACTTAGCAAAAAAAATTTCTAAGTGTTGGAATCTCTCATGGAGCTTTACGAGCTGAATTTGACATGCGATTTTTATGGGGTCTTAAAATATCTCCCCCTTGGGAATATTCGTCCTTGAATGAGACTGACTGAGAGGGGAGAAAAGACAACTGACGTGAGTACTGAGCATGAACGACTGAATATGATTTCATGGCTGACATGACTGACAAGCTGAATATATCATACTGAACATGCATATCTAATGCATGCGTAATTGACTTATGAATGAAGGACTGAGTGTTTTGATGAACTAAGTTTTCTCAAAATGAGAATGCATATCTGATGCATAACTAATAAGCTGAGTCCATGCATATCTGATGCACAATTATATGACTGACGTGATACGTGAATGCATCAGTGAAAGTATTTACAAGATGACCACACGTATCTGATGCGTGGATACATGACTTAACTGACTTATGAACATACGACTGAACATGCAATGGTAATGGTACCAAGTTTGGTACTGAAATCTGAACATGAGAATGAGTAAGCTCAAAGAAGACTGTTACGTTAAACTAAAAATACCGATGAGTCTGAGATTAATCACTCAATATACATAAGCAAAAACATTAGAACATAACTGAGTTTGGAACATGATACATGAGTTGAACTGAGTCTGTAATGCGTGACATGGACAGAGTATCATGGGCTAAACTGAGCCATTAAGAACATAGATTACAACTGAAATTTAGAGCTAGAGGGTCAGCTTATAAGTAACCCTTCCTCCAGCTGGATTCATCTAGAGAAAAGAAAGTGGCATGTTTAAATCACATAAGGTTGGGGGATATAGGGTATCTCCCCCTTGGGACTCTAGGTCCCTTAAAGAATACTAACTTAGCTGAGATACTAAGAAAACTAAGGCGGTGTACAAGGCACTTACAAACAGAATTGTGACTTAATAGTTGGGATCTGAAACTGAGACATAATGTATGAACTTAGCTGATTATGAGTGCATAAATATACTAACTCATCTGATTAACTGAATAACTGGTAACTGAATACAGGGTATGCAAGACTGAATTGTACTTAGTCTGAATAGCTGGACTGAGACCATAGAGTATTAAGCATACGAGAAGGGACTGACTAACTAACATGAGGTAGCTGAGCATAGATTTACCAAAAAGGTTTAAACTGAGGATATACATGATGTGGTATGAATTTATCTGATCTGTAGGGGCATAGAATGAGTCATGAAAGCTAAGTATATTGTAAAGCATGATACGTGTACATGAGTTATGAGCTGCATGACCTAAGTTTCACGTTTTTTGTATTCGTGAGACATGATTCATGACACTGAGTGATTTAGATCTGACTCCCTATGCTGGGAACTAAAAGCGCACACACACGATTCTAAGGAAAATGTATGAACATAAGCCGTGTTCATGGAATTGATTCGTACTGTGGGGTAAATTAAGATCCTTTATACTGTGAACTGAAACCGTACATGATTTATGGAAAAGTGCATGATCGTGGTTTGTGACCATAGAGTTGATATGTAAGACCTGAGTGGATCTCGTGATAGCTGAAGTACAAATCTTTGTACTAAGAAGAGGATGGGTTGGGAATTGTCTTCCCTTACTGCTTTTCTATCTGAGAGTCTGACTTGGTCACTTGATCTATCATCACATACTTATACTCTGTTCGACACCTGCCCTTCCTACTAAACACATCAGCTGCTTCTATTTCCTCATATACTACTAATATCACATCTACACCTTCATGCTTAATTTCAAGTAAATAAACTTCAATTCTAGCTTACATTGTTCAAGCCTCCTGATTTACCTTGGTACAACTATCCCAATGAATACATAATCTAATCAGACTAGATAATACTATCCCAACTCATCTACTGCTAAACTCTTGGGTCCATGCTTAAAATTCTAGGTCTATACTGTCATAGGATTCTGAGAAGGCATCTGACGGCATATCAAAAATTGGATTTGAGTTTACAAAGGAGTTCTCATGATCATAAATAAAATCTGTACAACTTTGGAACATGACTGAACTGAGGGAATATTGTCTGAGGATGTGTCAAATCCCATAACTATCTTCAGGGACTGCATTAGAAAGCCCTATTTTTAGGACTTGAGCTTCACTATTTCTGTTACCTTAAAAGTAAGGTAAGGTTGACATGAGGGGAGCCTGATGTGAATCTACAAGGGTTCCTTAGAGAAACTTACTATAGTATGATCTTGAGACATAAAAGAAGGGAAACTGTTCCTAAAACATCTCATAGCCTCCTGCACATAAGTGTGGTGCACAACACGCCCATGTACAAGACTCTACTTGATGCAGCTTTTAGACTTCCTAGGACAATGATGAACATTACGCTCTGATACCAAGTTTTTAATACCCCGATTTTCTGAACTGAAATGCTACACAGTGCTCATGACCCTGAAGGACCACAAGTTAACCCATGACTGATATCTGTACCTGTAAACTGCATAATATCTCATAAAATATGTGGAAACATGAACTATAAGGATATAAGGTTCAATACTAATATATATCTAAAAAATATGGTATAATAATACCAAAAAGAAACATGAATACTGAAGTTTGAACATCTAATCTGATATCTAGTCTGAAATCCTTTAACTGAACTGAATAAGGAGTTAAAGGAACATGTCTCCAACTAACTTTATGAACTAAAAAGCTAATCTAAAATACTATAATAAAGTAATAATAATATTATCCTCAAATGAAGAGGAGCACTGACTACTAAAATCTGCAATGCTACTACTACTCTAAAACTCATGCCTCATACCTATGGCATCAAATAAAACACCATAGTGCGAATGCGTCAGTACGACTGAATATACTGAGTATACGAGTGAGGTAGGCTAAATGCAAAGGGTTTTATATGCATGAACAATGCTGACTAATATGACCATGAGAATACATACATACATACGTAACTGCAACTAAACTTGTGGTGATACTGACTACTGAGTCTGAATACTGACAACATGATTTTACTGATGTTGAGATACTGAATAACTGAGTTTATTGAATTGAGATACTGAATGACTTAGTTTATTGATATTGATATGTAATTCACTAATGAGTGAGGAACTGATATTGTATTACTGAATACTGGGAGACTGATACTATATTACTAATAAAGGAATGATTGTTTCTGATAGTTGTGATTATGAAGAATTAATTTGATTAACCGTATATAACAGTCCTAAAACTGATCTCATGATAACATAACTACCGAGTATGAATACTGATAACATATCATGATTGAAAACTGAATTCTGATAACTGATATACTGATAACATATCATGATTGATAACTGAATTCTGATAACTGATATATCTGATAACATGAGTTCTGATAACTGATAGCATGAATGACTATATCTGACAGTCCTAAATCTGATGGAACTAGCTGAGTTTCGTACTGTATCTGAGTTGACTGTATGTGACAGTCCTGATATCCTGAAGAACTATTTGAGTTCTTTTACTGAGATTGATACTGAAACTGTGGAAAGTAGTTATCTAACCAACATGCCCCAAATATGCTATAATAGCTAAGCTGGGGTTTAATATCTGCCCTGATTAGAAGAGTGTCAATACCGCACCACTGGTAAGGACAAGTTGTGAGTGACCCTCATCTGGCAGGTAATCTAATGAGAATGGTGGGAACCCTCATCTGACAAGTTAAACCACCTCATCTACACTCAACTGATAGGTATTAATGTCTTAACCTATGCTGTCTACATAGTTTTAGAATGCGAGGACTGCTTTTAAGAATCGCACCCTCTACTGGCAGGTGAGTTCCCATCTTTGGGTTCGCTCGATGATGAATCCTACTCCCAACCGAATGACACTGAACTGATTATACTAAACTGATTTCCTAGTTCATACTAGAATTAACTGAACTATTACTGATTGTTCTGTTTAACTAAACTGAACATGGACTGAGTTTATTGAATTTTGATGACAAGCGAAACACTGCTGAATTTTGTTAATTGACTAAATGCTACTGAGTTCTATTTGCTGACTGAGTTTATTGATGTTTGAACTGAATACTGAACTAAATTGTATTGATACTGAGATTTACTGAATTCCATAGATTGATGGAATATTACTGAGATTATGTACATTACTAAGTACTGAGTAAAACTGAACTGATACTGCCTTTACATAAGTTTTCCTGAGTCATGAGACTGACTGAAGTCTACTGAACATGGCTTGACTGAGAATATCATGAAAAGATGACATGGCTCTAGGCACACAGCTATATTTTTTGGGTAAAAGTACCCCCAGGACTCGATATAAGGAAACTGACACTCTTGACATTCTTAAATACATGATCTATATCAACCATTCATAATAAAATAAGTTGGGGACTTCATGAAGTACATGGTTAATGTAATCTTTTTTATGGTAGGAATGTATATAATCAAGATCATAATTTCATATTCTAACATGATTACATTCCAACAACATATTCATTGTACAACAATAGCATGTAAGCCATTCAAGCATGAGGTCAATGGCATGAATTCACCTTTTAGGCCATACTAATCTATACTACATGTTTCTTGTTTCTCTTAAACATTTAATCAAACACCTTTCATGCACAACTTAGGTATAGGTGAAATCATAAAATTTTCACAAATTATAAATCACCAAATTCATGGACTTCAACTTATATTTTAACATAGTTTCATGATTTCACATAAAGATACCAACTTGGGAATCATTTAACACCAACAACATGATCATCAATGTCCAACTTGCAATTTCAAGAACTCAACATAAAGTTCATATGAATAATATTACAAAATAAATTAGTTTTCATGATTCTTGAGATAACTCATGGAATTAAACTCAATTTAACATCATCAACATGAACATAATCATCCCACCATAAAATATTCATGATACATAACTTAAAACTTGATTCTTGAGCTCCATGGATGAACACTATGCATACCTTAGTTCTTCATTTTATGAAGATCGACAGAGAGAATTTCTTGAAATTAAATCCCCAATTGCAAACCCTCTTCTTGTTCTTGATGAATTTTGAGAGAAATCAAGCATATGTTGCTAAATTATGCTGAATCTCATGTTTGTGTATATATATAGAGAGGAGAGAAAGACTAAAATACCCCTAGAGAAAGAGAGCAAGACGCAGCTATCCTCTGTTATTTTCAGGCTGATAGGCTGAAGTAAATTGATCATAACTTTTTACTCCAATGTTCAAATTGGATGAAACCACTTGTATTGGAAAGAAGACTCAAAGATATTTCTATTGATATATAGCATCTCTCACAGTTAATTATATGTAGGAAGTTATGATAGTTTGAAGTTGACTAAAATTTTTAACCTGAAATGCGCCCGGAATGCGGGACCATTTCAAACCAGTGAGTTAGCCACTGAAATGCACCCAAAATGGATCCTGAATATGTCCAATACGTACTAGGGACTTTCCCCATCACAATGCAACTTGAAAATCTAAAAATGAAGGTCGGGAAGGTCACCAAATAAATCCCCGAAGTTAGGAGGTCTAAAATGAGAGTAAGTGTTGAACTTGAACACTTAGCAAAATTTCTTTCTAAGTGTTGGAATCTCTCATGGAGCTTTACGAGCTGAATTTGACATGCAATTTTTACGGATCTTACAAAAGTGTATGCTCTGAAAGATGTTGTTTTAAGACTTTATCTATCTTACAATTTTAAGAATAAAGAAAGAATATAGATTTAGAATGAATGCAATGACTCACGTTATTTACATTACCTATTTTCTTATTCATGATTATGATGGTTTTAATTCAAGATATGTGAGTCATCTATACTAACATGCATGTTTTCTATAAGTATTTATGATATTAATTATTTAATTGCATACACCCCCATATACTCATATATTCCTAAAGTGCTGATCCACATATACATCTACGTGCTACATTGTCTCATAATGTAGCCATAAGACTTAGTATGCATATTCAGATTCAGTCAGCTCGCAGCTTCCAGTCAGCAGGTGATGATTCCTTTTGATTCAAGGGTTTGAGCCAGATAGACAGTTTGAGAAGTTCTTTATTTTCCTATTTCAGTCGTGTTGAGTTGGGATAGTTGGGAGTCATGACTTGGCTATCTAAAGTCAGCACTAGTAGAGGCTTTATAGACAGTCAGTAGAGTTTATGTATTCAATTTCAGTTTTATTTTGATAAAATTAGAGTTGTAATCTTGTAAAGTTCAGATTTGTATTGATCAAGTTCAGAAAATTTTTATGTTCTCGTCGATTTTATACAAGATTTAAGCATTTATTCAGTTGCTTATGAGTTATGCCCGTAGAAGGGTTAGCTTGGGGTCACTTGTGACCCTAAGCTCCGTGTGACATCTCGAAACCTGATTTCGAGGCGTTACAGGTAGAGGTAAGGGTATTGCTCCTATGACTTGGCAAGTGTTGCAAGATGCATTCTTGGACAAGTTCTTACCGCTTGAGATGAGGGAAGCAAAGATTGAGGAGTTTATGAACTTAAGGCAGGGCTCCATTACTATTAAGGAGTACTTCTTGAAGTTCAACCAGTTGGCCGAGTATGCTCTTGATTTGATTTCTGACACTCGAGCTAGTATGAGCAAATTCGTGAAAAGTGTTTCTGGTTTGGTACTAAAAGAGTATAGGATGGTGATGCTGGATAGGGATATGGATCTAGCTAGGTTGATGCTGTATGCATAGTAGATAGAGGCAGATAAGATAATGGAGAGAGATAGAGTGAGGGATAACAAGAAGACTAGATTTGAGCAGCATGAGTATAGTTAGGCTAGGTC
The DNA here is from genome assembly GCF_002878395.1 of Capsicum annuum. Lineage (NCBI taxonomy): Eukaryota > Viridiplantae > Streptophyta > Magnoliopsida > Solanales > Solanaceae > Capsicum > Capsicum annuum. Next base: position 33,453 of record NW_025862232.1, read on the forward strand.
CCATGAAGGGAATTTCCCATAGTTCTAGAGTCATTCATCTATGCCAGCACCTTCATCAGCTAGTGCTCCCGTGCCTAAACGTAGGCAGGATTAAGGGAACAGGTATTCTATGTCTAGGTCGCAAAATAGTGTAGGTTACAAACCCCGCTATCCTCCTTATGCTAAGTATGGTAGATATCATCTTGGTGAGTATTTAGTGGATCAGAAGGGTTGTTTTGGTTATGGCAAGCTGGGCCATAGACTAAGAGATTATTTGCATGCTAGGTAGGAGAACAGAGATTCTCGACCTCAGGCACAGACTACTAGTGTACCATCTCCTGTACCTCATCCCGCCCCTTTTAGGGCACTTCATCTAGCATTGCTAGCGGTCAGCGCCAGAACAGATTCTATGTCTTACTATCTCATCAGGAGCAAAAAGACTCTCCCGACGTTGTTACTGTTATGCTCCATGTCTTTTGCTTCGATGTTTATGTGTTGTTGGACCCCGGGTCAAGTTTCTTTTATGTGACCTCATTAGTCACTGTGAATTTTGAAATGAGTCCGGAAAAGATTCCTGAGCCTTTCCTAGTTTTCACCCAGTAGGGGAGTCAATTGTTACTAAACAAGTGTTAAACATTGTCCTATTACTATTCTTCATAGAGTCATATTTGCTGACTTGATAGAGTTAGACATGGTGGATTTTTACCTTATTCTAGGTATGGATTGTCTTCATTCTTGTTATGCATCTATAGACTGTCGTACCCGTTTGGTCAAGTTTCAGTTCCCTGATGAACCAATTCTTAAGTGGTCCGGGAGTTCGGTATCTCCCAAGAGCCATTTTATTTTCCATCTTAAAGACAAAAAGCTAATATCTAAAGGTTGCATTTATCACCTAGTTAGGATCAAAGACACTAAGTCTGAGGCTCCAACTATTCATTCAGTTAGAGTTGATCATGAGTTTTCTTATATTTTTTTGGAAGATCTCCCGGGGGTACCTCCTGATAGAGAGATAGAATTTAGGATTTACTTTCTTCCCGATACTCAGCCTATTTCTATCTCTCCTTATTGTATGGCACCTACATAGCTTAAGGAGTTGAAATAGCAACTCAAAGATCTTTTAGACAAAGGTTTCATAAGGCCGAGTATTTTTTCTTGGGGCGCACCTATTCTATTCGTGTGAAAGAAAGATGGTTCATTTCGTATGTGCATTGACTATCATCATCTTAACTAGGTCACGGTCAAAAATAAGTATCCTCTTTCAAGAATTGATGACCTATTTGATCAGTTGCAAGGTACAAGTTATTTCTCCAAGATAGACCTTAGATCCAGCTATCATCAGCTTAAAGTGAGGGAATGTGATATTCCAAAGATAGGCTTATGAACCCGCTATGGTTACTTTGATTTTCTAGTCATGTCTTTCGGGATAACCAATGCCCCAACAGCCTTTATGGACCTCATGAATCGAGTATTCAAGCAATATCTTGATATATTTGTCATTTTTCATAGATGACATCCTTGTGTTCTCCTGTACTAAGAACGACCATGCAGATCACCTTAGAATTGTCTTGGAAACTCTTAGATATCACTAGTTGTTCACCAAATTTAGTAAATGTGAATTTTGGCTAAGATCAGTTGCTTTTTTGGGTCATATTGTTTTAGCCGAAGGCATTAGAGTTGATCCCCAAAAGATAGAAGCTTTAAGAAATTGGCCTAGACCTATTTCCCCTTCTGACATTAGAAGTTTCTTGGGTCTACCTGGCTACTACCACCGTTTTGTTAAAGGTTTCTCTTCTATTGCATCTCTCATGACCCGGTTGACCCAAAAGAAAGTTAAGCAACAGTGGTCAGATTCTTATGAGAAAAGTTTTCAAGAGTTGAAGACTCGACTTACTTCGGCCCCTATGTTGACTTTGTCTGATGGTATAGATGATTTTATGGTGTGTTGTAATTCCTCTAGAGTTTTTTTGGGTTATGTGTTGATGCAAAGAGGTAAGGTTATAGCCTATGCCTCTAAACAGTTGAAGTCATATGAAAAGAACTACCCAACCCATGATCTTGAATTAGCTATTGTGGTTTTTGCTTTGAAAATCTGGAGACACTATCTTTATGGTGTCCATGTTGATGGGTTTACTGATCATAAAAGCCTGCAGTATGTGTTTACCCAGAGGGAGTTGAATCTTCGGCAGAAGAGGTAGTTAAAGTTGTTAAAAGACTATGATATGAGTGTGTTGTATCACCCGAGCAAGGCCAATGTAGTAGCAGATGCCCTTAGCAGGTTGTCTATGGGAAGTATTGCTCATGTAGAGGAAGGTAAGAAAGAGTTAGCTCGTGATATGCATTGTCTAGCTATATTGGGTGTTAGATTATTTGATTCAGCTAAGGAAAGAGTTAGCTCGTGATATGCATTGTCTAGCTATATTGGGTGTTAGATTATTTGATTCAGCTAAGGAAAGTACTTTGGTGCAGAGTAGTTCCGAATTCTCTTTAGTTTTGGAAGTGAAAGAGAAGCAAGACCAAGATCCTAGTTTGGTTAGACTGAAAAAGTTAGTTAAGGACCAAAGGGCGGAGGTCTTCTTTGAAGGGAGAGATGGTATGTTGAGATTGCAGGGTAGGCTATGTGTTCTATGTGTTGATGATCTGAGGCAGAAGATTATGGCTAAAGCATACGGCGCACGGTATTCTATCCATCTCGATGCTACCAAGATGTACCGCGACTTACGGGAAATCTATTAGTGGAGTGGTATGAAGAAGAATATAACTGAGTTTGTAGCAAAGTGTGCAACGTGCCAACAGGTTAAGGTAAAAAAACAAAGACCCGGTAGTGTGATGCAAGAGTTTGGTATACCCACTCGAAAGTAGGAAGAGGTGAATATGGACTTCGTGACTGGTTTACCTCTTTTCCGTCGTCATCATGATTCTATTTGGGTTGTTATAGATACGCTGACTAAGTCAACGCATTTCTTGCCCGTGCATACATCTTATACAGTTGAGGATTATGCTAGATTGTATATTTGGGAGCTAGTCAGGCTGCATGGAGTTTCCTTTTCTATTATTTCGGATAGGGATACTCAGTTCACTTCTCAGTTTTAGAGAGTGTTTCAGCAGCGTCTTGGTACCCAAGTTCATTTGAGTTCTGCTTTTAATCCACAAACAAATGGCCAGGATGAGAGGACCATTCAGACTCTAGAAGATATATTGAGGGCATATGCTCTTGATTTCAAAGGTAGTTAGGATGAGCATTTGCCATTGATAGAGTTTTCTTATAACAATAGTTACCATGCTAGCATCGAGATGGCACCATTTGAGGCTTTCTATGGTAGAAGATGTAGATCACCCATAAGTTGGTTTGAAGTGGGTAAAGCTGTAGTGATTGGACCTGATGCGGTATTCAAGGTTATGGAAAAGGTGAAGTTGATTAAAGAAAGGTTGAAGACAGCTCAGAGTCGTCAAAAGTCATATGTTAAAGTAAGGAGAAGGGATCTTGAGTTTGAGGTGGGTTATTTGGTGTACTTAAAGATTTCACCCATGAAAGAAGTGAAGAGGTTTGGTAAAAAGGGGAAGCTTAGTCCCTGTTATGTGGGCCCCTATAGATTCTTGAGTCGTATTGGTAAAGTAGCCTATAAAGTTGATTTTCCTGCAGAGCTATCAGCGTTCATCCTATTTTACATGTCTCCATGCTTAAGAAACATATTGGTGATTCTGTTGTAGTGGATCCTTCGGAGAGTGATGATATTCAAAACAGTCTTTCATTCGATGAGATTCCTGTTGAGATCCTAGTTTTTCAGATCCGTAGACTAAGGAACAAAGAGGTTCCCTTGGCCAAAGTTTTTTGGCAAAACCAGTTAGTTGAGGAACAGAGAGGTTCCCTTGGTCAAAGTTTTATGGCGAAACCAGTCAGTTGAGGGCGCTACTTGGGAGGCAGAAGAAGACATGCGAGCCAAGTACCCGTACCTCTTTTCCACGAGTTCAGATCAAGACAAAGGTATTATTCTTAGTTACTTACTTAAGCCCTTCTAAATCTAAAGTTCAGCTATATATCTATTCTTGCATGAGTTCTTACAATTTTTGAAGTATTCAAGAGTTTAGAAAGATTTTGAGCCATTTAGCAAATTGCTTTAGCTATGTGTACTCAATTTTTCCTGTGTTCTTGGTCTAACAAGTTATATTCGAGGATGAATGTTCACAAGGGAGAGATATTGCAATACCTCGGATTTTCTTTAAGTTGAGTTACATCTTTAAGAAGAGTAAGGGCTGACTTCCCAAGCGATAAATATTTTAAACCATGTAGAATTTCTCTAATATCGACTTTTTGTCATGTAGAGAATTGAATTAGCTTTCCAACGATACCAATTTAGTCTAAATCCGGTATCGGGATGAGAAGTTATGGCCGTTTTACTGAGAGTTGTCAGAACCGCCCAGGTGCAACGGACAGGTTGATAGACCATCGCCCGGGCCATCATAACCAAGGCAGTGACTCCCTCTTCTAGCTCAAGTGTGATGGCCAAGAATACGGACCATCAATTTAGCGACAGACCGTGGCAACTAAGGCAGTGTGGCCTTTTTCTGACCAACGTGCAACGAACGATCCGACGGACCGTCAGACTAGCGACGAACCATCACTCCAACCGTTGCAAATTCTGTTCATTATTTTTAAGTCGTTTTAAAAGGACTTTTTGGCCTTTTCCCCCTTTTAACACTTAGATATATTCAAAACAAAGCATATGACTTCATTATCTCCCAAAATGTCCAAAGGCTAGGGTTTTTTCCTCAAGAACAAACCCAAAATCCTTCTCCAAGAAATTCAAGAACTCACCATAGATTCTACAAATTGAGTTGAGATTTGAGTTCCCCAAGTCCAAGGCTTCAAGAACCGTCTCTCAAAGAGTAAGAAGAAGAGCTTCAAGCAAGCTTGTTCATTTAGTTTCACAATCTAAGGTATGAGGGGTTTGAACAAGGACAATTCTTTCATCCTTGTGCTCAAAACTTGTTTTAAATTACAAAGATATATGACTTTATGAGTTCTCCTACAAATTTGAAGTATGGGTTCATACCCAATATTACTATGCGTGAGATTTTGAGATTTGTTAATGTTCTAGAAATTAAAGTACATGAGTATGTTGAGATTTTAAGACAAATTGCTGAACATTCCAAATTTATATATGATTTGTGTATCCTTATGACATATAGTATGCATTTTGATGAGTCTTAACTTGAGATTTGATTATGGGTTATTAAACCCTACTTGAGATTTCAGTTTTTATGAACTTTTGTGCTATAAGCACCCATTATTTGAGTATTTTGAGATCATTGAGAAAGTTTTGACCTTAATGGTAATAGTAGCTTTGAAATCCACTTTACCAAATGAGACTATAGATTTTATAGTTGGGTTCTTATGAACCATGAGATTATTTTAAAGTGAATTTCCATGAGATGAGCATAGCTAACTAAAGAGAGTAGTATTTATCACCGAGTTGGGTAAGTTACTATGGTTTCATGCCCCAGAACTACATGCCACCTTAGGATTGAGATTTATGGGCCCAAGGTCGAGATGAGTGATCACTGAGTTGAGGTTATACTCCCTGGAAAGAGTATGATGCCTCTCCCCAACGTGAGGTTTCTTCCTTAGGAGGACAAGATGTTGGACTCCATGTAGCTCGCATGGTTTATGTCGGTTAAGAGAACCTCCCTTGAGATAGAATATTTTTTCTCAAGCTTTGAGATAAGTGATTTTCCCTAATAGTAAGATTTTCAAAATAGTTTCTTGAAGTAAAATTTTCCCAAGAATAAAGTAGTTTTCTCTACTAGTAAGAGTTATAGAATTTTGAGTTCCAAGTGTCATGAGTTTAAAAGAGTTCTAAGTTCTTGAGCGTTAAAGAAGTTTCACTCTCCATGAGATATATGCATGAGTTGGAAAGTATTGTTTAAAGCTTTCTATAGTCTTTGAGTAATGAGAATAAGAGAAGAGTTCAGATTTTAAAGCTAAAGTATAATGACTCACGAGATTTTGTTACATGCTTCATTCTACATGATTTATGAGCTTATTATATTAGACTTATTCAAGCTATGTGAGTCATTCATATTTGCATGCATGATTTGATTAAAGAGCAAGGATATTGTTTTATGTACATGCATACACCCCCATATACTCAGTACATTCCCAAGTGTTGATCCATATATATGTTTATGTGCTACATTGTCTTATAATGTAGGTTTAGGTGCTCAGTCCCAGGTTCGTCAGTGATTTTCGAGTACCTTTGTCTACATCTCTACATTGGTGAGTCCCCATGGTTCGAGGACCTATCTTCAAATATTTCAGTATTGCTAGTAGACATATTATTTCTTTCAATTTAGTTTGAGTCTGTTGGGACCTATCCCAATGACTCTCTAGTAGACTTGAGTAGTAGAGGTTTTGTCAGACTAGTTATCAGATTGCTAGTATGTTGGGATTTCTAGTTTTGTGGTCGTTTGGACCGAGTATTTTCTTCATATTTCCTATCATTTGATTTACAGTTCTAGTGTTTTGTTTATTTCATCTTGAATTGAGTTATTATATGTAATAGGCTCAAAGGGTTAGCTTGGGGCTACTTGTAGTCTTAAGCACCGTGTAACTTCCGGGAGGAAATTTTTGGGAGTTACAAAACCATTCCTCAATCAATGGTTATACAACTAAAACTATTTATTTACGCAAAAGTCACCCTCACTCTGACCGCTAACTTTGTGACTTCATGTGACCAACTTCTGGACCATCTAACTACCAATAGGTCATGACACTTTAATATATACTACTACTTGGGTGGAAATATAGTTCCAACATTGTAACACCCTAAAAATAGGTCCCGAGATATCATACGGTGTTCAAGACTACGAGTAGTCTTAAGCTAACCCTGTAAGCCTTCTACTAAGTCTGCAATCCACCATCAAGGTAACTTAAGTAAGTAAGAATATTAAAACACTGAATTATTTCAAAACTAAACTGAGATCATCAGAATGTACTGTCTGAATGACTAACACTGAAGGTCTGAATAATAACTAGCAATCTGACAAGCCTCTACTACTAAAGACTAGAGATCCATTGGGACAAGCCCCCAACTGACTCAAGGTAAACTGAAAGCAACTAATCAAGTATTATGAAGCTAAAAATCTGGATAAATGGGACCGCCCTCGAATCATGAGGACTCACCAACTTTTAGAATGTAGATAGAGATGCCAGAAATCACTCATGCTGCTGATACTGAGCACCTTAACCTACATTATTAAATAATGTAGCACATAGACGTATATGTAGATCAGCACTTTGAGAATGTACTGAGCATGTGGGGTTGAATACATAAGTAAAAATAATATCTCGATATTATCAAAATTATAAAATATACATGCTAAATGTAATGAATCACATTGGATTGAATAGCTGAAAGCAGAAAATCATCAATCATACATACAAAACATGTTGTGTAAATCTGGTGAGCCATCACATGTAATTCTAAAAGCTGAACTGTTATTCTGTTATTCTTTTATGTTAGGCTGTAGAGGAATTCTTTCGAAAACTATTCTGTAAAATTTTCAAGTAGTAGATAGTCTGTTAAAAGTTGTTTTATTATTTTTACTAGTAGGGAGGTTCTTCTAACTGGCATACACTATGTGAGCCATCATAGTATCCAACGTCTAGTTCCCCTAAGGGAAAAACGTCACGTTGGGGAGAGGTGTCATACTTTTGCAAAGGAGTATAACCTAAGTTAAGTGATAACATCTGTAACTGTCATCCATATAAAAATAGAATTACTAAATCTGCACCTACGTTGGCTCATAGTTCTAGGAAAGTAGGATGCGTTAAACCCACACTTCCCGCTCGGTTCTAAATACTACTCCCTTTAATTTGTATGATCATTACGTAGGAATCCACTTTTAAAACTATTATAAGGATTTATAGTGAAAACCTCTTGTGAATCTGTTAACTATAAACTGTAGCTAAAACTGTAAAGTGGATTCTATCTAAATAGAGATCAAAAGGTCAAATCTTGGTCAAAATCTGAAAATAAATGATCATAGGGTGCTCAAAGCATTGTCATTCTTGAAATATCCATATTCAACTAGGGCTTGTTAACCCATGTATCAATTTCAGGTCAAATCATCATAAAGTTTATGCTTAGTAATGAAAGCATTGATGATTCAAATCTAAATCTAGAAATTAATGTCATACGCATAAAAATACGGAAGTAGACATGCAATTCAACATTCAAATCACTTGAAATCTCAAAATCTTCAAATAGAAATATTTGGGTATGAACCCTAAATTTAAATTCATAGAGGATCATGTGAATTTGTAAACTAATTTTGGGCACAAGGATGAAAAAATTATCCTTGTTCAAAATCCCACATACCTTAATTGATGAATAGATGAAAAAGCTTGAACTTTGAGTTCCTATTTGTGCTCTTGAATATTGACTCTTGGTGTTCTTGAATTGGAAATCTTGAATGTTGGGTTTTCTTGGAGAAAGAATGGTTGAATTTGAATTTCTTGGGATTAAGATTTTAAGTTCTAGGGTTTCTTTAAGAGAAAGTTGATGAAATAAGAGTATAATATAATGTGCTTAGGATAGGTTAAATCTTGTGTTTTTCACGAATTGAGGCTTGGGGAAGTGACTAGATTGCCCCTTATAAAAATTACTCAGAACTGGAAAAAATCCTGATTTGACACACCACCGGGATGCGCCTTTATTGTAGTGACTCACTAGAAAAGGGACAATTGCCATTTTGGGCTCTGGCGCGATGGGTGAAATTGCGTTGCATCACTAGAAAAAGGGACGAGTGCCATTTTGTACTCCACCGCGATGCGGTGTCTGTCCGATCGAGAATTTTGATACGATACAAGCTAATCACGGTAAGTTACTGGAAAGGGATAAACGGGAACTGGAACTTTACCGTGATGCAGGATAATCACGGTGCCTTACTGGAAATCATACAATTGTGAATTTGTCCTTCACCGTGATAAGGTGATTATCGCGGTGCCCTACAATTTTTACTAAAATCGTCATAACTTCTCAACCGAGTATCGAATTGAGGCAAAATTGGTATCGTTGAAAAGGTAATTCGATTATCTACCCATTGGTAGGTCTAGAGCTGGAAAATCCTATACATATCAAGAGTTATACACTTTTAAAGTTAACCCACAACACATTAGGAGCTAAATGGGACTAAGAAAAGTACGGGGTATTACAATATCTCCCCCTTGGGAACATTCATCCTCGAATAAGACTAGTAAAGCTGAAGATACTGAGAAACTAAGGCTATATGTTGGCATACAAAACTGAAACAAAATGCATAACTGAATCTAAATTAAACTGAGAGAATTAACTAATCTGTGAATGCATGGGTTTACATAAAGATAACACATAGCCGAAACTGAGTCGGGAAGAAAACTGAATTAGGGAAGACTGTTACCTTCGGCTAAATCTGAGTTTGTGGCAAAGAGGTGAGGATACTTGGTTTGCATGTCTACTTCTACTTCCCAAGTAGCACCCTCCATGGACTGATATCGCCACAAAACCTTGACCAAGGGAACTTCTTTGTTCCTTAGTCTACGAATCTGGCGATCTAGGATCTTAACTAGAATCTCTTCATAAGAGAGGCTATCATGAATATCTGTGCTTTCTAAGTACTACAACTGTTGGATCACCAATACACTTCTTTAACAAGGACACATGGAACACAGGATGAACGGATGACAAGTCTGCAGGCAACTCAAGCTCATATGCCTGTTTTGCAGAAATTATTAACTTTCAGAGTCGCTACTTAATTTATTTAAAAAGGAATTAAGAAAACCTTTAAAAGTTACTTAAACGATCCAAAACAAAAAAAAATCATTTAAGTTTGAAGATTTTGAGTAAGCGGTTCCTATTAATACTCTTGGAATATTGTTAAGGCACTAAGAGTATCTGCTAACTTGTGGTTATCCGGACTATTTGAAAATATCTATTGACTAACTTCAAAAAGAAAGATTGATTGTTGAAAAGTAATTGATTTTAGGAAAAAAAACCTGTGTAAAATATATTTGGATGACTTATTAGGGATTTTAACTAAGTATAACAAATTAATAACAAAGCATATAAAAGGGGAAGGGAGAAAAATAAAAGACTCAGGTCATTGGGCCCAAATCAATAAACTCTATCCTAATCTAATTGGGCTTTTGGCTCACTTGCACCTGTCCTAATCTAAAGATTGGACTTTCGGCCACAACCTGTCCTAAGCTAGTTTTTGGACCTTTGAGGCTCAAAATCCGCCTCACCTGTATTTAAATACAACTTTGGCTTCGAGACCCAAATGAATAAATAAATGATTAAATACGTAAATAAAAAGAAGACAATAATAAAAATCGAGACTTTTCAAGTCTCTTAGTAACCTCATCAATGGGTTTTGACCGATTTTCCTTTTTCGTCTATCTTCTAGCACCCGCACGCCATGTAGTGGACCTTGGGTTTGAAATTCGAACTTGACTCGAAGAGGTGAGCCTCCTTGACCCATTATGAAATACAAGAGGAGAGGAGTCCATTTGCACACTTACACACGCATAACAAGAGTGAGAGTCAATAGATAAAATTCAAAGCAAAGACATCTACTTGCATGCTTCATGATTTATGTTCATATCAAGAATGAATAAAGGTAAAAGGAAGAAGGCCATATTCAATGAATTAATGCGAGAAACAAACAACGTAAGCTTGCGAAAGTAAAGGGATGAGGAAACAAGAAAAATACTCATGACTTCTAAAATTGAACAAACATAGACATTAATCCATATAACAAAAGAAAATAAAGGTTATCTTTTCAAGAAAGAGAATCTTTAAATTTCAATTAAGGGAACATTAACAAAAATTCATACATCTAAATTACAACCAACATTTTATGAAAAAGCGTGTAATGACCTATGATTTAAATTTCTAAGACATCGCTGATTTTCTTTTGATGTTATTATTAATAAAAGGGAGACATGAATCAACTCTTTACACACTCAAAGAGTACATATAACAATTCGGAGTAAGAAAATGAGAATAAAAGTTTAGCATCTCTAAAAGTGAAATATCATTCAACAATCATACTATGCAGGAGTCAAAATATCCAAATAATTTCATTTAGCCACAAAAGTCCGAACTTTCACATTATTTTGACAAGACAACATGTGAGCAAAAGAGGAATAAACATCTTGGATGGAAAATAAAGCTAGCACTTCATCTGTTATATGAGGATTTTGAAATTCATTAAAATAATTAGCAAGCAAAGGACAAATTCTTGACATAAATAATTTCTATTTTTATCAAGGTGAAACAAACAATAATAACTATTTTTTCAGCATAAAAGAAACAACCTTACATGCTAAAACAAATATATCCACCAACAATGAATTTAAACAAGGCATGAGTTCGTCTTTTGAGCAAAGATCAAAACTTTATACATAACAATCAAAGAATAAAGTCAAAAGATAAAACAAATCAATATTAACAATTCTTTTCAACATAAGGGAAATAACTTTACATGCTAAAAAAAACATATCTTCCAACAATGAGTTTATACAAGACATGAGTACGTTTTTCAAGCAAAGATCTAAACTTTATCCAAAATAATCAAAGAATAAGGTCAAAAGGAAAAACAATCAATAAACTATTTTTTTCAACATAAAGAAAATAACTTTACATGCCAAAAAGAAACATATCCCCCAACAATGAGTTTAAACAAGACATGAGTATGTTTTTCAAGAAAAGATCTAAACTTTATCCAAAATAATCAAAGAATAAGGTGAAAAGGCGAAACAATCAATATTAACTATTCTTTTCAACATAAAGAAAATAACTTTATATGCTAAAAACAAACATATCTACCAATAATGAGTTTAAACAAAGCGTATGTACATCTTTTAAGCAAAGATTGAAACTTTATCTATAATAATCAAAGAATAAAGTCAAAAAAGGCACGTACAACTATTGCTAGGTCATTTTTATATCATGAGCATGAAAATAATTAAAATATTGATACCACAATGTCCTATGGCCTTCAAGGCCATCTACAGCAAACAATCTCAGCAAATAAAATTATAACTACCAACTACGAAGAAGAAAAATATGAAGAAGAAAACGATAATAAAATTAAAAAAAAGGTGTGTTTACCTTTTTGGGGGCAGCAAAATGAGACTACGAGTTTAGTCGGAATCAATCACCACCGGAAAATGTCGCCGGCAACTCAAAAATTTTGATAAGCCAACCAATTCTATGAAACAAAAATTTTTACTAAATAAAAATGACTATTTTGCTCAAAAGAGTTTTTCACCTTTCTAGCTTTTTTTTTTTACTTTTTCACCCCCTTTCTACCAAAGTAGTAGTAGTATTTATAGGAGAGAATGAAATTTTTCTTTCTTTCCTCCGGCAATGTGGGAGAAAAGTATTTATAGGAAAGGGTGAAGATTTATTTCTTGTAATCCACTAATGTGGGAGAAAAGTCATTTAGGGGTGTTTTTGGAATTTTAAAATTAAAGATAAGGTGAGGTGGAAGATAATGGGGGGGGAATAGTATAATATAGTACAATTTGAAATTATTTTTTGGTGCGAATTGGGTAGAAGTTATGAGGGTTTTTGAGAATTTTGGGATTATTTAAAATATAACCCCAATTGGAATTTAAAATTGTCATATTCATTTAATTTTGATCAAATTAAAAATCTATTGACGGATTGCATTGGAATTATGGCCAATTTGATTTCAATTATGGCCAAATCTAACAGATTGGCTAAATTAAATTGAAATTCGATACGAATTAATACTTCTTTTAATCCCGAGCTTCTTGATTTAATAAAATCAAACACATATTTATCCAAATAAATTATTTTGATATGAAATTATATTAAAATCAAAATTTTAATCATTATATTTATTTTTAAAATAATCCTTGATTAAAATCTAATATTCCATAGAATAAATATTTAAGTAATCAAATTATATAATCTCGTATAGCTGAACACGATAATTTATAATTGCTACTTAAAATGACAAAATTACGTACAAAAAATATTTTAAAAAATTTTTATTCAGATGAAATAAATGTTTCAATTTTATTAAAAATTAAAAAAAACTCGGGATTAAATTTAGTCGTGGAGGGCAAAAATTAGGTGTCAATAGTGCCACCTTCCCAACATGGCTCAAAATCCTGTAGGGACCAACATAGCGGGGACTAAGCTTCCCCTTTTTGCCAAATATTTTCACCCCTTTCATGGGTGAAACCGTCAAATAAACTAAGTCATTGACTTCAAACTCAAGATCTCTTATACTTACATCTAGATATGATTTCTAAAGACTCTGACTTGTTTTCAACCTTTCTCAAATCAACTGGACTTCCTCCATAGCTTCTAACACCATATGTGGCCCTATCAATGCGGCCTCACCACTTTAAACTAACCGATGGGTGACCTACATCTTCTCCCATAAAGAGACTTAAACGAGGCCATCTGAATACTAGCATGGTAACTGTTATTGTAAGCGAACTCGATCAACAGTCAATGATCATTCTAACTACCCTTGAAATCAAGCATACATGCCCTCAACATATCTTCTAGAGTCTGAATAGTCCTTTCTGCCTAACCATCTATCTGTGGATGAAAAGCTGAACTAAGATGGACTTGGGTACCAAGGCCCTTCTGAAAGGCTTTCCAAAAGTGAGAGGTAAACTGAGTACCTCTATCTAAAATGATAAATAAAGGAACCCATGAAATCTAACTAAATCTCTAATATAAAACTTAGCATAATGTTCAGCTGAGTAGGACGTATGAACTAGCAAGAAATGGGCTGATTTGGTTAACCTGTCTATAATAACCCAAATCGAATCATGCTGTCATCATGAACGGGGTAACCCGATTACAAAATCCATGTTTACCTCGTCCCACTTCCAAGTGGGAATACTGAACTCTTGCAAATTGCCACTAGGCCTTTGGTGTTTTACCTTAACCTGTTGACAAACTAAAAAGCTATGAACTACGCAATATCCCTCTTTATACCATCCACTAATAGATCTCCCACAAATATTGGTACATCTTACTAGCACCATGATGAATGGAGTAACGCACACCATGGTCTTCAGCCATAATCCGCTATCTCAAATTTTTGACGCACAACACACATAATCTATTTTGGTATCTCAATATGCCATCTCCCCCTTGGGAGATGTAACGCCCCGAGTCTGTACCCCAGACGCTACACGGTGCTCATAATCTCGAAGGACCACAAGCTAATCCATGACTGGTACCTGCTGCATTAACTGAATGATAATACTATAATATACGGAAATTAGGCAGAAAACATGCCATAAGTTTTAATACTGTAATAAAACTAAATACGATATAACAATACCAACACTGAAACACCATCTGAAAATACTCTAGTCTAGAAAGCCTCTAAACTAACTCCAACTACTGAAAATAAACTAAAATTCTAAAAAACAATCATGTCCTACTAAGGGTGATTTAGAGCCTGTTCATCTGAACCTATGATATAAGACATCATAGCGCAAAAGAAAAGCATGTGTTAGTACTTTGAATGTACTGTTATGCTCAGTAAGGTAGGCTGAAATGCATGGGTTCATATACATGAACACTACTAACTGAATAACATGAGTATGATTGAATGAGAGTACATGCATGAATACGTAGACTGTAACTGAGATCGTGATAACACTGAATACTGAGTCTGAATACTAATTTACTAAAATACAATTTTACTGATACTATATTACTGATAGCTGAATGACCATATCTGACAGTCCTGAATCTGTGGAACTATACTGAGTTTCGTACTAAGCTAAGTGACTATATCTGACAGTCCTAAATTTGTAGAACTAAACTGAGTTCTATACTGAGACTAAATCTGACACTGAGATAAACTGTGGGAGGTAATCATCTAACCGACATACTCCAATTAAGATGACTAAGTTGGGGTCTAATCTGTAAGCCCAATTGGAAGGGTGTCAGTATCGTGCCACGGGTAAAGACAATTGTTGTGGAGTCAGTCCTAACTAACAGGTGACCCCTGAGATCAGTCCTAATCTAGCGGGTGACCCCTAAGTATTTCATTCCTATATAATGTATGACATCTCATAACCTACGATGGCTACATAGTTTTGGAACTTAGGGATTTCTTCTAAGGACCTAGTCCTATCTAACGGGTGCGCCCCATCCCTAGGTTTGCTCGGTGCTGAATCCTACACCCAATTGAATAGACATTGAACTAATTTCCAAGTTCATACTAGGCTTGACTGAACTGTTACAGAGTTTAATGAGTTCTGTTAACTAATGGAATACCACTAAATGAGTTTACTATGGTCCAAACTAAATACTGGACTAATACTGAGTTTATTGAGTTTTTTCTTGTGTCCCGTGACTGACTGAGAGTACTACTGATTGTGACATAACTGAGATTATCTTGTAACTGACACTGGCTTTAAGTACACGGCTAAATTGTCGAGTATTAAATACACCCAGGACTCGATAGAATAAAAGCAAATCATAACATAGTCTTGAAAAGAATAATCATGTGCACTTGGTCACAACTCATTCATGGAGGCATTTTATCAAACACTTGCATGATACAATTCGTACATAAGCTGACATGACATGATTTCTTTATATTATAAGTTCACATGAGCAATTCATAAAGGATTTAGTTAGCATCATATATGTACATAACATTAACAACAAGTGGGCAGCATAATTCAACTCCAACTTTACAATTTCCACGTTTCAACATAGATTTACATGATATTACATATTCATCAATTATACCCACATGAAACTTATCATAAAATATGGATTAGAATCCCAATTAACCATTATAAATATGATTATAATCAAACCCAACATGAAATTCTTGAAATCCATACACTTGAAGTTAAAAATAGTTTCTTGGACTCCAAGGGTGGAAGGAACCCTTGGATGAACACTTCACATATCTTGGCTGTTAAATTCTTGAAGAAGGATGGTGAATTCTTGGATCTTAAGTTTTAATTTAATTCTCCTAGGGTTTGTTCTTGAGAGCTTTTTGTGGAGAATGAATGAATTTTTCTCTCTAAAGGGTTTAATTTCATGTTTTGGGGGCTGAAGGACGTGGGAAAAAAACCGAAATATCCCAAAGGACGTAGTCTTATAATGACTGAAAACTGTGCTATCGATGCGCAGACCAACATGCCGCATTATTGGCATTGGCACGATGGCCAATGCACTGCATTGAGTCCACGTCGGTTTACTAGAATGTGACATTAGAGCTGAGGAGAATAATTATCAATGCGATAGTTATCGCGGTGCATCCAGATCGCATTGATTCACTGGTTTGGGATTCTAAAGGTGATTCAAACGTAGTCCAAAAAATCTAAAACTTATCCGAGAACACCTACGGACATTCCTAATCATGAATTAACTTAAATATCAATATCTAACGAGTGTAAAGTTTGCAAATAAGATTGACAACTTTCAAAGGCTAAAATAACACTAAGTCTAAATACTTAGCTAAAATTTTCTAAGTCTGGGACCCCTTAACAAGCTTAAAGGACTGAATTAAGCTAAGAATTTTATGGGGTCTTACAATATCTCCCCCTTGGAAACATTTATCCTCGAATGAGACTGACTGTGAAGAGAGAACTAACAAACTGAACTTATATACTGGACACGCATAATTGCAACATGATTTTACAATTGACACTACTGATATACTAAATTATCATACTGAATATGCATATCGGATGCATAACTTTGTAACTAATATTACTTATAAGCTGAGTTTGAATACTGAATATGCATATCTGATACATAAGTACATGACTGAGCTGATTCATAAATGCATGACTGAATATGCAACGGTAATGGATAACAAGTTCATAACTGTAACTAGATATGGAACTATACCAATCTAAGGAAGACTGTTAGCTTAAATTGAGAATATTGATGAACCTGAGATCATTTACTAAACTGCATGAATAGGCACATGAGAACATAACTGAGCCTGAAATATGATACATAAACTGAACTGATCCCCTAAATACATGGCTTCCTACTGAGATCGAAACTTGCGAGTCCATCTATAAGTACCCCCACTCCAAACTGGATTCATTATGTGAAGATTAGATAAAAGGTTTAGGTCATAAAAGCTCGAGAAATTATAGTGCATCTCCCCCTTGGGACATTAAGTCCCCTAAAGAATGCTAACTTAGCTGAGATACTGAGGAAAAATTGAGACGATGCACAGGGCACGTATGAACTGAATTATGACTGCTTATCGGGAATCTGAAACTGAGACATGACACCTGAATTGATCTAAACTTTCAACTGCATGGTTGCTCGATCTTGGAATAGTTGCACTCATAATACTTTGGATAGGACGACTGGGTGGAAAGATGGGATACCACATGAACTTATCCACCTGACTGCTAAACTGAATTACTGACCTTACTGACTAGCTCATACTAAAAACTTATACTCGACCAGAGCATTTCTAGTACACTATCTCTCTAGATTTTTAGTGACTTTAGGGAGCAATAAAATCTTAACATGGGCTGAATAAACATCTGAATAATAAATTTCACCCTGGCTAAAATTTTGTAATATGGGGCGAGGCCTATGGAACACCATCTAAGATAGAGTGACTAAGCCTCCTACACCGGAACTACTGACTCATAACCTTAGCCATATCTTCCAACTATTTCCCTCAATTATAGTTTCTACTTTAGCACAACATTTCGCTTGAGGTTACTAAAAATATCTACATGGGCACTGAGTACGAATGCTAAAACATACTAGTTTATCTTATTAACTGAATAGCTGCTAGCTGAATACTGGGCATGTAAGACTGAACTGTACTAGGTCTGAATGACTGGACTAAAACTATAGAGTATTATACATATAAGGTAAGGACTGATTGTGTAACAGGATATAACTGAGCTTGAATTTATGAAAACTATATTATTTGAGGATGCAAGTCCAAACGTATAACATGATTCTAAAATAGCCTGTAAACTGAGGTACTAAAATATTGATATCTGAATAACTGGTAATTGTATGATATGGTCAAGCAAACCTAAAACTAAACTGAGCTACTGATATGATTACTGGACTGAGACTATGATTGAGATTGTAATTAAGACGATAACTGAGATTTTACTGAAGCAGAATAATGAGTTCTAATAATTGAGTAACTGACATCTGAGACTACTAATAACTGAATTACTGATAACTGAGTGACTGATATCTAAGATTGTAACTGATCTTATACTGGAACTGAATACTGAGTGAGCTGGAACTCCTTATACTAGAAATTGTAAGCATGCATGATTTTCACTAATGTGCATGAATACGATCTATGATCATAGTTCTGACGTGACAGGCATGAGCAGATGTCATGATAACTAAAGTACGAATCTTTGCACTGAGGCAATGACGGGTTGGGTCTCATCCCTTCCCACTACTTTTCTACACGTACTAACATCATTACTAGAATCTAAAAGTCTGACTTGGTTACTTATCCCACCATATCCTCCTTAGCTTAAAGCCATTTTTCTAAATCTGTGAACTACTTAATAAGCTCTAAACCAAACTAAAACCATATTACTCTAGAGTCTAAGATAGACACTGAGGAGGGCTCTGCTAATATTTTGGGTTTGATACAAAAGTTGACTGCTATAAAGGAGTTACAAAGAAGGTGAAGCCTCTGGATCTAATAAAGTATAACCACAAGGATGAAAGACTAATAACGTACCCATAACTAACTCAGGAGTACTCTCCTAATCATGGAAAGACTGGAGTGCATAAGCCTATTCTGCATTGACTACTAGTGGTACTAGAAGTGGCACCCTGCTGATTCAGGCGATAGGACTAAGCTAAAGAACGATTGGACTAACCCTGTGAACCTGACTGAGGACAATCTCTGACTCTATGGCCTAGCTTACCACACCTAAAACAAACATCACTACCAGCTCTACACACTCTTTTATGGTTCTTACTATATTCTCCGTAAATCGGATTAGTACGAATACCCTTTCTACTACCTTGTGACTTAGAGCCTAGTGCTCCATATTGACTGCCATTCTTAGACTTAGGCACTAGCACTCTGAATGAAGGCGGAACTAGGGCTAAAAATCTTTGATGGAATTGAGAGTGGTTACTACCCCCTGATCTTGGCTTAAAACTACTTGTTCTTACCCTCTTATTCTTTCTCTCCTTATTTCTATGCTCCCCCTTCTCATTCGACTAATAGTGAATCAAAAGTATAGATAAGACAACAGTCCATAGGTTATTTTGAGCAACTACTGAATTAGCTAAAGTAGTGAACGTAGCTCTGATTCTGTGTAAGAGACATGCTCATCTAGGGGATCTGCCTGAAATGGCTGAGGTGCTGACTGATTTCTGATTTTCCTTCCGTTAATCATTTTAGGAGGCATGTTCTACAACTAAAAGGAAGAAAAGGAATAGACTGTGAATTTATCTTGAGCTTATGCTTACTCGCATGACATGAATACTGAAAGAAGGGAAACAATTCCTAAAACATCTTATAACCTCCTGTCCATAAGTGTGCCACGCTACAAACCCATGCACAAGACTCAACTAGATGTGGCATTCAGACTTCCTAGGACTCTATTGAACCTTAGGCTCTGATACCAAGTTTTTAACTCCCCGAGTCTGTACCTCAGATGCTACACGGTGCTCATAATCCCGAAGGACCACAAGCTAACCCATGACTGCTACCTGCTGTATTAACTAAATGATAATACTGTAATATACAGAAATTTGGCAAAAAACATACCATAAGGTTCAATTCTTTAATAAAACTGAATACAGTATAACAACACCAAAACTGAAACATCTGTCTGAAAATAGTCTAGTCTGGAAAGCCTATAAACTGTCTAAACTATGGAGTTGATGGGATAAGCTTCCAACTAACTCTAACTACTAAAAATGAACTGAAATTCTAAAAAATAACGATGTCCTCAAACTATGAGGACTCACCACTAATACTGTCTGCTGCGAATCTGAGCTGTTAAGGGTGCTTTGGAGCCCATGCATCTGAACCTATGGTATAAGACATCATAGCGCAAAAGAAAAGCATGTGTTAGTACTTTGAATGTATTGGTATGCTCAGTGAGGTAGGATAAAATGCATGGGTTCATATACATGAACAATACAAACTGAATAACATGAGTATGACTGAATGAGAGTACATGCATGAATATGTAGGCTGTAATTAAGATTGTGATAACATTGAATACTAAGTCTAAATACTGATTTACTAATATTTGAGTTTACTGATACTGTATTACTAATAATTGAATGATCGTATCTGATAGTACTAAATCTATGGAACTGTACTGCATTTCGTACTGAGCTGAGTGACTGTATTTGACAGTACTAAATCTATAGAACTGAACTGAGTTCTATACTAAGACTGAATCCGACACTGAGACTAAAATTGTGGGAAGTAATCATCTAACTGGCATGCCCCAATTAAGATGACAGAGTTGGGGTCCAATCTGTAACCCCAATTACAAGAGTGTCATTACTGTGCCACGGATAAAGACAGCTATTATGGAGTCAGTCCTAACTAACGGGTGACCCCTGAGATTAGTCCTAATCTAGTGAGTGATCCCTGAGTATGTCAGTCCTATCTAATGGGTGACATCTCATAACCTACGTTGGCTACGTAGTTCTGGAACTTAGGGATTTTTTCTAGGGACCCAGTCCTATCTAACGGGTGTGCCCCCATCCCTAGGTTCGCTCGGTGCTGAATCCTACTCGCAACTGAATAGCCACTGAATTGATTTCCTAGTTCATACTAGGTTTAACTAAACTTTTACTGAGTTTACTGAGTTCCGTTGACAGGCAAAATACCACTGAATGAGTTTACTGTGGTTCGAACTGAATACTGAACTAGACTGGACTAGTACTGAGTCTGCTAAGTTTTTTCCTGAGTCTCGTGATTGACTAAGAGTACTACTGATCGTGACATGACTGAGATTATCTTGTAACTGATACTGGATCTAAGTAAACAGCTAAATTGTCGAGTATTAAATACCCCCAGGACTCGATAGCATAAAAGTAAATCATAACATAGTCTTGAAAAGCATAATCATGTGCACTTGGTCACAACTCATTCATGGGGGCATTTTTTCAAACACTTGCATGATACAATTCGCACATAAGCTGACATGACATAATTTCTTTATCTTATTAGTTCACATGAGTAATTCATCAGGTACTTAGTGAGCATGATATATGTACATAACATTAACAACAAGTGGGCATCATAATTCAACTCCAGCTTCACAATTTCAAGGGTTCGACATAGATTCACATGATATTACATAAACATCAATTAGCCCCACATAAAAATTATCATAAAACATGGATTATTATCCAATTAACCATTATAAACAAAACTATAATCAAACCCAATATGAAATTCATAAAATCCATACACTTGAAGTTAAAAATAGTTTCTTGGACTCCAAGGGTGGAAAGAACCCTTAGATGAACACTTCACATACCTTGGTTGTTAAATTCTTGAAGAAGGATGGTGAATTCTTGGATCTTGAGTTTGAATTTAATTCTCCTAGGGTTTGTTCTTGAGTGCTTTTTGTGAAGAATGAATGAATTTTTTCTCTCCAAAGGATTTAATTTCGTGTTTTGGGGGCTGAAGGACATGGGAAAAAGACCCAAATACCCCTAAGGATACGACCTTTTAATGACTGAAAATTGTGCTATCGATGCCCCGCGTTATTGGTATCAATGCGATGGCCAACGCGCTATATTGAGTCCACGTTAATTCACTAGAAATTGACACAAGAGTTGAGGAGAATAATTATCAATGCGATAGTCGATGCGGCGCGTCGAGATCGCGTTGATTCACTAGTTTGGGATTCCAAAGATGATTCAAACATAATCCAAAAAATCCAAAACTTATGCGAGAACACCTACGGATATTCCTGATCATGAATTAACTTAAATATCAATATTTAACGGATGTAAAGGTCACAAAATAAGATTGCCAACTGTTGAAGGCTAAAATAACACTAAGTGTGAATACTTTGCTAAAATTTTCAAAATCTGGGACCCCATAACAATCTTAAAGGACTGAATTAAGCTAAGAATTTTGTGGGATCTTACAGGAAAAAACTCTACCTTCTGATATCTAACCGACTCCTTCAACATAACTAGGATGGGATCCTAATCGTGCTTCTTCTTTACTCCGGAAACTAAAGAAGATTCTACACTACTCTGGACCCAAACATTATCCTCAGCCGAATCAACTAAACAAACACCCAATCTAGCCAATTGATGAACTTCTCAAACTAACTCCTTCTTATAACTCTCCACATGAGCAAAACTACCCATAGACAGTCTTCTAAGTGCGTCTGCCACTACATTGGCCTTTCTCGGATGATACAACACGCTTATGTAATAATTTTTCAATAATTCAACTCTCTCTGCATAAGCACATACTGCAAACTTTTGTGGTCCGTAAACACATCAACATGCACCCCATAAAGATAGTTCCTCTACTTTTTAAGGCAAATACAACAGCAGCTAATCCAAGATCATGCATAGGATAGTTTTTTTATGAGGCTTAAGTTGTCTAGAGGCATCGGCTATGACCTTACCCCTTTGCATCAAAATGCAACCCAAACCAC
This sequence comes from Capsicum annuum, assembly GCF_002878395.1. Lineage (NCBI taxonomy): Eukaryota > Viridiplantae > Streptophyta > Magnoliopsida > Solanales > Solanaceae > Capsicum > Capsicum annuum. The sequence goes on from NW_025862232.1 coordinate 56,125, forward strand.
CTCTAGAGACAACATAATACACAATGAATCCATCTGTACTATCAGGTAACACTAAGACTGGGGCTAAAGTAAGTCGAGTCTTCAACTCCGAAAAACTCTTCTCAAAAGAATCTGACCATTGAAACTTAACTTTCTTATGAGTCAATCTAGTCATGGGAGATGCAATAGACGAAAACCCCTAAACAAACTGTCTATAATAGCCAGCTAAACCCAAGAAACTTTTGATATTTGATATAGAAATGGTTCTAGGCCAGTTTCTCAAGGATTCAGTCTTTTGGGGATCAACTCTAAAGCCATCCCCGGAAATAATATGACCGAGGAAAGCTACTGACCTTAGCCAAAATTCACACCTGTTGAATTTAGAGAAAAACTGGTGATCTCTAAGAGTTTGCAATACAATTATAAGATGGTCTACATAGTCATCCTTACTATGGAAATAGACAGGGATATCATCGATAAAGAATATGACAAACATGTCTAGGTACTGTCTGAACACATAGTTAATCAAGTCCATGAAGGTTATTGGGGTATTTTTTAGCCCAAAATACATGGCTAGAAACTCAAAGTGACCATAACGGGTTGTAAAGTTGTCTTTGGGATATCACATTCCCTTACTCTCAGCTTATGATAGCCGAATCTAAGGTCTATCTTGGATAAATAACTTGCACCTTGGAGTTGATCAAATAAGTCATCAATTCTAGGAAGAGGATATATGTTTTTAGCTGTGACTTTATTAAGCTAATCATAGTTAATGTACATTCATAGAGAACCATCTTTCTTACACACGAATAGATAGGAGCACCCTACGGAGAAACACTGGGCCTTATGAAACCCTTATCTAAGAGGTCTTTGAGTTGATCTTTCAAATCTTTAAGCTTGGTAGGAGACATATGATATGGAGGAATAGAGATAGGCTGAGTATCAGGAAGAAGATCAATTTTGAATTCTATTTCCTTATTAGGAGGTACCCCTGGCAAATACTCAGGAAAAACTTTTGGAAACTCATTTACTACATGGAATGACTGAACGGTTGGAGGCTCAAACTTAGCGTCTTTGACTCAAACTGGATGATATATACACCCTTTTAATATCAACTTTCTAGCTTTAAGATAAGATATGAAATGACTCTTAGGAGATACTGAATTACCTTCCCACTCAAAGACTGGCTCATCAGGAAACTAAAACTTCACCACTCGGGTGCGACAATCTATAGATGCATAACAGGAATAAATCCAATCCATACCAAGGATAAGGTGAAAATTAACCATATCTAATTCTATCAAATCTGCTAATATGATCTTAAGAAGGACAGTGATAGGACTCTTTCTATAGATCTGTTTGGCAACAACTGACTCATCTACTGGAGTGGACACAGAGAAGGGCTTAGAATGCTTTTTAGGATCTATTCCAAAATTGACTGCAACTAACGGAGTCACATAAAAGAATTGACCTAGGGTCTAACAGCATATAAATATCAAAATGAAAGACATGAAGCATACTAGTAACAACATCTGGTGAACTCTCCTGCTGCTGGCAGGATGGTAAAGTATAGAACCGATTTTGGCACTGACCGCTATCGGTACTGGATGATGCACCCTGAGGAGAGGTTGGGTAATTTATGGGAGCTGGTGCACTAGTAGCCTGAATCTGGGGACGAACATCCCTTCTTCTTTGCTTAGCATACGTATACTCTTTGATTCTGTGACCTAACTTATCACAGGTAAAACAACCTTTCTGTCCCAACAAGCACTCACCAAGATGATTCTTACCATATCTAGCATATGCAGGATAACTAGGCCTTCCACCTATGCTATTGAGAGATCTAAACATTGAAGTCCTACCATGCTACTCCTACTTGGTTCTAGGTGTGGGGGCACTTGCTGAAGACGAAGCTTGCAAAGGCGGACAACTCTAAAACTGCAAATGATTTTCCCCTACAAACCTTGATTGACCAAACTCAAACTTCCCAGTCCTAGCCTTCTTATTTCCTCTATCTCTTTCCTTCAACTTTTTGCCTTAATTTGTTGGGCATGAGTCATAAATTTAGCAAGATCCATATCTCCAATAAGAATGGTAGTCCTACACTCCTTGACTACCAATCCAGATACTCTGGTAACAAAGTTACCAATCTAAATACTCTGGTAACAAACTTAGTCATACTAGATCTAGTGTCAACCATCAAATCAGGAGCATACTTGGACAACTAGTTGAGCTTAAGGTAGTACTCCTTCATTGTCAATGAGCCCTACCTCAGGTTCATAAACTCTTTAATCTCTGCTTTCCATAACTCATACGGAAAGAACCTGTCAAGAAACACATCCTAAAACACTTGTCAACTCATGGGAGATGCATTTACACCCCTACTTTTCTTCTATATAACAACCCAATCACAAGCAATATCTTTCAGCGTATAGGATGCCAACTCTACACTCTTATCTTCAGTAATATACATAACTTGGGTGATCTTTTTCACTTCATAAAGATACAATTGTGGGTCCTTACCTATCTTTGACCCAAAGAATTTGGGCAGATTCATCCTTATGAAGTCACGAAGTCTGGATACAGCTCAATCACCCTATTGCTGATAGGGGACTGCATCCTGATTGTTGGCCTGAATATTAGCAGTCACAGCTTGGGCTAACGCCTGAAAGGTAACCCAAAATTCAGCATAAGACACATTCTCATTTAGAGGATCAATGGTTTAGGGTGGCTGGTAATCATTTATGCGGGCATTAGCTCTGCGAGGAGGCATATTCTATCACGAAAGAGGACAGGTTAAAAGCAGATAACGATAGATGTAAGCATGATGATTTATGAAAAAAAATGATTTCCTAAAATATCCCATAGCCTCTTTCTCGTAAATGTGGTGCGCTTCACACCCATGATCAAGACTCTACGTAACGTGGTTTGTCTGACTCCCTAGGACTCTCAAAACCTTAGGCTCTAATATCAAATTTGTAACACCCTAAAAATAGGTCTCGAGATGTCATACGATGCTCAAGACTACGAGTAGTCTCAGGCTAACCCTGTAAGCCTTCTACTAAGTCTGAAATCCACCATTAAGGTAACTTAAGCAAGTAAAAATATCAAAACACTAAATTATTTCAAAACTAAACTGAGATCATCAGAATGTACTGTCTTAATGACTAACATTGAAGGTCTGAATAATAACTAGCAGTCCGACAAGCATCTACTACTAAAGACTAGAGAGCCAATGGGATAAGCCCCAAATGACCCGAGCTAAACTGAAAACAACTAATCAAATACTATGAAAGCTGAAAATCTGGATAAATGATCCCTCGAATCATGAGGACTCATCATTTTGGGATGTAGATAGAGATTTTTGAAATAACTCACACTGCTGAGACTAGGCACCTGAACCTACATTATTAAATAATGCTACACATAGACGTATATGTGGATCAGTACTTTTAGAATGTACTAAGCATGTGGGGGTGAATGCATAAGTAAAAATAATATCTCAATGTTATCAAAATTAGAACATATGCATGCTAAATGTAATGACTCACATAGGCTTGAATAGCTGAAAATAGAAAATCATCAATCATAAATACAAAACATACTTTGTAAATATGGTGAGCCATCACATGTAATTCTAAAAGCTGAACTATCATTCTGTTATTCTTTTCTGTTAGGTTGTAGGGAATTCTTTAAAAAACTATTCTGTAAAGTTTTCAAACTGTAGGGAAAATCTCTCAAAAGTTGTTTTATTATTTTTACTAGTAGGGAAGTTCTTCTAACCGACATACACTATATGAGCTATCATATTGTCCAACGTCTAGTTCGCCTAAGAGGAAAACCTCACGTTGGGGAGAGGTGTCATACTCTTTCCAAGGAATATAACCTAAGCTAAGTGATCATATATGTAACTGTCATCCATATAGAAATGGAAATACTAAATTTGTACCTACATTGGCTCATAGTTCTAGGAAATTAGGATGCGCTAAACTCACACTGCCCGCTCGGTGCTAAATACTACTTTCTTTAATCTGTATGGTCATTCTGTAGGAAATCTATATTTAAAACTACTGTAAGGATTTACAGTGAAAACTTCTTGTGAATATGTTTAATGTAAATTGTAGTTAAAACTGTAAAGTGGATTGCATATCTAAATTGAGATCAAAAGATCAAATCTTGTTCAAAATCTGAAATAACTAATCGTAGGGTTCTCAAAGCATTGTCATTCTTGAAATATTAATATTCAACTAGGGCTTGTTAACCCACGCATCAATTTCATGGAAAATCATCATAAAGCTCATGCTTAATAATGAAAGCATTGATAATTCAAATCTAAATCTGGAAATTAATGTCATACGCATAAAAATACGGGAGTAGACATGCAATTCAACATCCAAATCACTTGAAATCTCAAAATCTTCCAATAGCAATATTTGGGTATGAACCCTAAATTTTAATTATTATAGAATCATGTGAATTTGTAATTAAAAACTAATTTTGGGCAGAAGGATGAAACAATTATCCTTGTGCAAAACCTCACATACCTTAATTGATGAATAGATAAAAAATCTTGAACTTTAAGTTCCTATTTGTGCTCTTGAATATTGACTCTTAGTGTTCTTGAATTGAAAATCTTGAATCTTAGATTTTCTTGGAGAAAGAATGGTGGAATTTGAATTTCTTGGGGATTAAGTTTTTAAGTTCTAGGGTTTCTTTGAGAGAAAGTTGATGATATAATAGTATAATGTGCTTAGGATAGGTTAAATCTTGTGATTTTCACGAATTGGGGCTTGAAAAAAAGACTAGATTTCCCTTTATAAAAATTATTCGGAACTAAAAAAAATTCCGATTTGACACACCACCGCGACGCGACGCGATCGCGGTGGCTCATTCGAAAAGGGTCAATTGTTATTTTGGGCTATGGCGTGATGCGGTGAAATCGCATTGCGTCACTGAAAAAAGGACGAATGTCATTTTACACTCCACCACGATGCAGTGTCTGTCCGATCGAGAATTTTAATGTGATATAGGTTAATCACGGTAAGCTACTGAAAAGGGATGAATGGAAACTGGAACTTCACCACGACGTAGGCTAATCACGGTGCCTTACTGGAAATCAGACAATTGGGAATTTGTCCTTCACCGCGATACGGTGCCCTACTATTTTCACTAAAATCGCCATAACTTCTCAACCGAGTATCGAATTAAGGAAAAATTGGTATCATTGGAAAGATAATTCGATTATCTACCCATTGGTGCATCTAGAGCTGGAAAATCCTATACGTATCAAGAGTTATACACTTTTAAAGTTAACCCTCGACACACTAGGAGCTAAAGAAGACTAAGAAAAGTGCGGGGTATTACAAACATTCCGCTACACACCATTACTCTTATGCATGACATCTGCAACACTAATTTTGAAAGGGGATTGAATACACTTTGAACCTTAGGTTGAAAAGCATGATTTTATCAGGATAAAGATATACACTTGAATCAATACTTCTTGAAGCACTAATAGACTCCTCTCAAATCCTTGTGCTATCTCATAACTTTATGGATAACTCAATTAGAGAGAACCGCTGGGGGAGCTAGACTCTTAGACTTGTATCGCCTCGATCCTTGTACTATCTCATAACTTTATGGATAACTCAATTAGAGAGAACCACTGGGGGAGCTATACTCTTAGACTTGTATCGCCTCGATAATTAGTCATGGCCCATGAAATTAGAACAAGGAATGAATTTGGATAACTTTCTTATGGAAAATGCTATAGCACGAACTAGAGTATGAAAGAATAAGAAACAACTCTTAAATTTCTGATAGCCTCCCAATTATAAGTGTGGTGCACAACGCACCCATAAGAAAGACTCTACTAGACACGACTTTGTAGACACCCTAAGACCATGAACCATGCTCTGATTCCAAGTTTGTCACGACCCAAGCCGAGGCCCTAGCCGCGATGAGCATCTAGAACCATGAAGACCTAAGAGCCCTTTTCTATCTAGCAATCTTGCACAACGTTCATATAATATAAAGAAATATAGAATATTAACATACGGAAACATGGTCGATCTCATAATTCAACCGAACAACAATATTCAAAACACACAGCACCAGTCTGTAAAATCTCTACTAACTGAAAATAATATTTATCTGAAAATTGGGAAAAGGCCCCGGTCGGACCATAAATCAAAATAAAATAACAATGACTTATAAATTAGGCCTTTTGGAATAGGGGAGGCTCATCAACTGCAAATCTCTGACAAATCAATCTATGGCTTTGTGGGACCTCAGGATTGAGCCTCATATCCTAAAATATAGGGAGTCAATACAGATGTACTGGTATGCAAAGCAATCCAAAATAATGAACTTTCATGCAACATAAGTGAGAGCAATTCATAAAATATTTCACCATGCCCATGTAGTTTAGGAAAACCTCATGTACCTTATGTTCTTTAGTTGAAGAATAGAACCCTAATCTTGACACTTTTCTTGGGAAATCTTGGATTGAAAGGCTTGAATTCTTGCCTTGAAGGAAACCTTAATTTCTCCTTGTTCTTGAGAGTAGAGAGGATTTGAGATGTTTTAAAACTAACAAAAAATAGATTATAACGTGTTTTGAATGATTGAAACCGTGTGGGAGAAGTTTGGGGTGAGGAAAGTACCAAAATACCCCTAGGGAAAGTACGTACAAGTTGTAGAAATTTTCAGTTGATGACTTGAGTTGATAACTTATCAACTAGTTGATGGCTTATCAACTTAAGTTGTCACTTTTGTAAATGGGATGGTTATAGGTGACGACCTGGTTGATAAGTCGTCACTTAGTCGATGAATTATCACCTCAAGTCGTCACTTTGTACCTGAAGTTGATGACATTCTGGTTAAGGATGACGACTTGACTGGTAAGTCGTCACTTAGTTGATGTCTTATCACCTTAAGTCGTCACCTTAATGATAGACGGATATGCTGAGGTAAAACGAGCATAACTTTCTACTCCAATATCGGATTAAGGTGAAACTAGTTGCATTAGAAAGAGGACTCAAAAATATTTATTTTGGTATAAAGTAGTACACATAACTCATTATGTACATGGAGTAATGGTCATTTAAATTTAACACAAGTTGAGGCGCTCACTAAAACTTAATCAATAGAAACGTTCTCAACTCGTCTTTGAGTTAGGGGATGTTTGTGACCTCAATTCATATTCAATGGTATGCCCACACTATAGAATTGATCATCACACATATATTAACAAGGAATCATTAGGTTTGGCTCTATACGCGAAGGAACAACTATTTGAATTCTAACCCAAAAAAATGCGGGGTGTTATAGAAACCTAATATTAACAAGAATTTGTCTAAAATTTATGTGGAATATAAAACCTAGTTACTTCTCTAACTCTTAGAAGTTAAGATCTACTCTCTTCTAACGAATTTAACTCCATCCCAGAAAAAAGTTAATTGTGGGATTAGTCATTATACACAAGTATATCTATACATGTATAGCATACTTATCATACATGTTCTTTAATTATAGGCGTAATACATAAACATGCCCTTTAACTTGGATTCAGTTGACATCTATGCCCTTCAACTTTTGATATGCACAAGTAGTCACTTAAATCAGTGCAAAGTTGAACAAGTAGACACACGTGTCTTATTTGACGTCCAATGTGGAAATTCACGTAAGAAGGCACATAGGATGCTATGTCTACTTAGAGCCTAACTAATATAAATGCAAGCATAGGGCCCATTAAGGAGAAGTGCTCCCTACCATGGTTTCATCACTACAAATTCAACCATCAAAGAAAAACAATACAAGCATCATAGATACACAGCTAGAACCATTCATTTCAATTAAAAATCTAGCTCAACAACATCAGCAATAACAACAGCAATAACATCAGCAACAACAACAACAGCATCAGCAACAATATCAGCAATAACAACAATAATATCAGCAATAACGACAACAACAATAGCAACAACATCAGCAATCATAATAACAACAATAATAATAGCAGCAAAAACAACAACAATATCAGCAACAACATCGGCAATAACAACAACTGCATCAGTAACAACATCAGCAAACAACATCAGCAGCAGGCATCAGTAGAAGGCATCAGCAGCGGCAGTAGTAGGCAGCAACAGAAAGCAGTAGCAGGAGCAGTGGCGACGGCAGTAGGCAGTAGCAGCAGCACCACCACCACCAACAGTAGCAGCAACACCAGCACCTGCAGCAAGAGCACCACTACAACTAATAGTAGCAACAGCAACAGTAACAGTAATAGCAACAACACCAGCACCAGCACCATCAGCAGCAACAGCAACAACAACAATAACAACAAAAGCAATAACAATAACAACAGCATCATCAACAATAACAACAATAACATTAGCAACAACAACACAACAACAATAGCAATAATAATAATAACAATAATAGCAACAGCAATAAAAACAACAACAATAACATCAGCAACACAATAGCAATAATAATAATAACAGTAATAGCAACAGCAATAAAAACAACAACAATAACTTCAGCAACAACAACATCAACAACAACAATAATAACAACATCAATATCAGTAAAGATTATAGCTTTTTCAAAATTATTATTAAAAAAAATTACTCCAGAAGAATGGGCAATGAGCACTCTTAAAGAAAAGGAATAATATATGCTTACAATCTTTGTTAAAGATTAATCTTGTTGCTTGACAATCAATCTTTATTAAAAACTTTTGATTGTATAAGTCTCCCTGAAATTTTAGAACACATTTTACTATTACAAGAATTTTTTTTGTAATAGTTACATAATTCTTTTGGATAGAATTCCATTTTCCTGAATAAAATTGAATAATATAAGCATGTTTATCTTGTGGAAAATATTGTTTTAAAATTTCTCTGTATTATTATCAGAAGCATTTATTTCTATTATTTTCTTCCAACTAATATAATAATAATAATAATAATAATAATAATAATAATAATAATAATAAT
>NW_025862232.1:68108-75664 GCF_002878395.1 Capsicum annuum
AAAGTAGTAAATCTAAAATTTATTCATGTAATAGTAAATCTAAAATTTACTGAAGAAAAAGTACATGTCATGATAAACTTGGAGTTTACTAGAATAAAAGTTCATAAATTGATGTGAACGATTGTGACATCTCGAAGATGTGCATATTGAGTATTAGACATATATTGAAGAACGAGAAGATTCTTCGAGAATTGTTTATGTCGCTTTTTCTCATGATAAGTTGGTTGGACCAACTAATGTTGGGATTGAATTCCTTAAATCTGAAAAGTATAAAAGGTAAATATGGGCCCGTTCACCTATTATGTGATATGTTGAAAAGTGCATCAATGAGATGATCACATGTAAATTCATTGTCAACCTACGTTTGACATTCATAAAGTTGCTTGCTCAATAAAATTAAGTTAAGAACATAATTTTCAGATTGTGCAATCAAGACAATTCATCTTGGTGATGATGATTTGTCATTGAATGCCTTCAATAAATAGCTAAACCATTACTAATGAGAACAAAACTTCATGTGTTGGTTTGAAATATGATATGTTGCGTACAATAGCACTTGTATGCATTAGACCAATAAATTATGATTATTTCTGTCCTCCCAATTGGTTCAAGGTCAGGAACCAACTATTCCATCTAATAGTTTTGATGTGCGGTATACGATTAATAAATATACCATAATGCACAAAGATGGAGGATGTATGTTAGTTTTCTTAACATAAGGGGGAGATTATAAGCAGCTATGAAATATGTTAGAAATTATCATCAGATCCTCATTCAATAGATAATTCAAGTCAAATGCTGAACGCATCTCATATTTAAGCTGCAAGTGCTCTTATTTTGTGTCTCTAAAGGACAAGTCTATTCATGTATGAAGCGTGATAGACCAATCGGTTCCAAATAAAATAATCCTTGAAAAGGATAAGGAGTAAATAAGCATAATAAGAAGACAATGTGCTTTTGAAGAGTCTACGACATAACACTTCATAAAACCTTATGAAAGGTTCATGTACCTGAAAATAATGAAGTGATGAGATCTCAAAATGTTATGTCGCATTATGAACCAATACAAAATGATATATCATCGATGATATCTTTGATACAATATTGTGAAGGATTATAAGGATCCGAATTCTACTTTTATTTAAGCATGCTGACGTAGAAATATTTATCAAGTGACATAAAAGGATGCATCTTGGTAAGTATAAAAGTTATTTGATTTGCAGTCCATACACTTGAAGATGTCACTCATAAAATGTTGAATATTGTCACTTGACAAAACTTATGTGAAAAACTTTTAAGGATTCAAAATGCTTGAAGCATATAAAAGTTCCTGGGAAACTTATTTATAATTCTTATATTATATAAGCTTATAGCTTGAAAATCATTAGAAATCTTGGAGAGTTTTCAAAATAATAGATTATTTGCTGAAATTCAAAATATATCGAATTGAATTGGTTATGAAGTACCATATCTTAGTGCAATTGATGCACTCATGTACCTTACAAATACTACAAGGCCTATAGCCTTTTCGGTTAATATGTTAGCAAGTTTTATACAGAGATAATGCAGCATGCATAACACATCTTAAGGGAGGATTCATAAAAGGAGAAAGAACGAAGTACACTTCATCAAAGCTTTTCTATACATGAGCTCTAAAAGAATGGTGATATTAACGTGCAACAAATTCATTCAAGTGGCAATGTGGCTGATTTATTCACCAAACTTCCATCTGCAATTTTAACAAAGATGATGCACAAGATTAAGATGCAAAGGCCCAAGGATGTTCTTATTAGGGGAATTAATACGCGTTGTACTCTTTTTTCCTTTCAAGGTTTTGTCCCACTGGGTTTTCCTTGTAAGGTTTTTAATGAGGCAACTAAAATGCGTATTATTAGAGATGTGTGCTCTTTTTCCTTCACTAGATTTTTTTTCCTATTGGATTTTTTCTATTAAGGTTTTAACGAGGCACATTATCTACCAATTAGACATTCAAGGGGGAGTGTTATAAATGTATTTACATTATAGTAAATGTCTATCAAGATCTATCAAGATCTACTTTGATATCTATTAGGATTTGAAGCATCTGTCTTTTACTTAGATTAGGAGTAAATTTTCCTTTTAAATAGAGTGGTTTTGTTCATTGTATTCTCAATCTTATGATCTCTCATCTATCAAGAGAAATAAATAAGTCTCTCTCTTCTCTCTCTATTTATTCTTCTTGTTCTTTCTTTATATTTCATAACAGAACTACGTCATAACATAACTATTATAAAAAGGTAAAGTAAAAAAAAATAAGGTTATTAAATAACTAACAAAGATTACATGAAAAAAATCAAATAAAATAATGACGTGACCACATTAAATCACTCATTACTCTAATAAGATTTCCATTACTGTCTATATGTACTCCATCTATCCACTTTTACTAGTCAAATTTTACTTTATGAAAGTTTAACTAAACTTTAAAGCTAAATTAAAGCAGATTAGTTTAATATTTAGACGTTTGAAAATTATACCAAAAATAATATAAATTGCAATTCTTCTCACATTAATATGATGAAAAATATATTTTAAAATATTGGAAAAAGTAAGTATCTTCATGCAGCTCGATTCTCGAGAAGTAAAACTTGATAAGTAGAAATGAACAGAGCAGAGTATCCATTAGTCAAAACAAACATCCAGGCCGTTAAAACATGAACTTTCCTAAGACTGAATTGAAGAATAAAAGCATAAAGAACTTATGAAAAATCCAGCTTATCATCAATAAGAAGAACATCTGAATTTATAGAAGGAAAAAGATTACTACTTTCTATCTATCAGCTATTTGCAAAGTGGATAGAAAAACTGAATCAGAAAATATGTCACTAACACCCATAAAGGGCCACTAATTCAGAACACTAAGCAACTAACTTTGATCAAGTCTTTTACTAGAAACTAGAAAAGCATTAAATTGAAATTAAGAAATAAACTTAAACTAAGTTTTCAAAAACGAAAAAAGAAAATAAGCTGAAAGTGGAAAATGCCAATTGTCTAACATTCCTTGGCATTTTTGTGACAAACACCAATTCTTTGTCCCAAATCTTCAAACTTTTCCTTTGGCAGAGACTTAGTGGAAATGACAGCTAGCTGGTTCTCAGATGAGCAATGAACAAGCAATACTTCATTAGATTGTTAGATTTCTTTAATAAAATGAAACTTGATCTTGATGTGCTTAGTTCAATCTTGAAATACTGGATATTTTGAGATTGGAATTGCTGAACTATTGTCACACATGATCCTGGTAGCTTCGGTTTATTCATCACCCAAGTCCTTCAATATCTTCCTTACCTAGATAGATTGTTTCAGAACAGATGTAGCAGCTATGTACTCAGCTTCTACTGTTGACTGAGCTTTAGTTTCTTGTTTCCTTAAGCTCCAATTAGATTAACTTATCCCCAAATAAAATGGATATACAAAAGTGCTTCTGGAATCATCAATGCCTCTATCCCAATCCCTATCAAAGTAATCGATCAGATTCATTGACACTTTTACAGATGCTGGAAAAAATTCCAAACTTGCTGGTTTCTTTAATATACCTTAACACCTTTTTAACAACTGTGAAGTCTGTGTCTCTAGGCGAATGCATGAACCTAGAGAGCAAACTTACAACAAATAGAATGTCAGTTCTGTTTGTTGTAAGATATAGAAGGTTGCCAATTAAGCTTCTATACATATTATTATCCACTTTCTCAAAATAATTGTCCTTGTCAAGCTTCACATCAATAGGGATTAGAGTACTCACTCGTTAGTCTTGCATTTTGAATCTGTTTAGAATATTCAAAATGTACTTATATTGGCATATAAATATTTCATCACAGGACTGCAACACTTCCATGCCAATGAAGTACTTCATGACTCCAAGATCAGTCATTTCCAATACTTTCTCCATTTCATCCTTGAACCTTTGGATTAATTCAAGTTTTCTTTCTATCACAAGTATGTCATCCACATAAATTGAAACAGTTAAGGACTCACTACCAGGGACTTTCACATACAAAGTAGCTTCACTTTGACTTCTAGTAAATCCCAGTCAGTTTAGATGATTGTCCATTCTTTCATACCATGCCCTTAGGGCTTGCTTTAGGCCATAAAAGGCCTTCGTCAAAAGATAAACTTGATCCTCTTTTTTAGGAATTCATAAACCATCAGGTTGCTCTACATAAATCTCTTCAGCAAGCAAATTATTCAAAAAAGCCGCTTTGATATCAAATTGATGAATCTTCCAGGAACTAGGGGATGCAAATGTAAGAATAAGCTTGACCATGTCATACCTTGCTACTGGAGCAAATATTTTCTGGTAATCCACACCATATTATTGTGCGTATCACTTTACCATCAATCTTGCCTTATGTTTGCAAATTGATCTATCAGGATTAAGTTTTGTCTTGAAAATCCATTTTACACAAATAACCTTGCGATTTTTGGGCATGTCAACGAGCGACCATGTTCCATTCTTCTCGATCATGTCTAGTTCAGCTTGCATAGCTCTCGTCTATGCCTAAGAGTCTTATGCTTCAGCATAGCTTGTTGGTTCAAATATAACCAGATTACAGCACTGATAGACATCTTGCAAGGTTCTGGTGCCCTGCACTGGTAAATCATCCACTAGTTCATCTTCCACAAGTTGAGGCTGATCTTTTGAAAATAAATCAAAATAGGAGGTCTTCTGAGTTTTCCAACCCCAAGCAGCTGTTTCATCAAACTTTATTTCTCGACTGAGAAATAGTTTTTCTATTTTCAAACAGAAAATCCTATACTTTTGGATTATGAACTGTAGCCCATAAATATGCCCTTCTAGCCTTGTTTTCCAACTTACTCCTATTCTATTTTGAAACTTGATAATAATAACATATGCATTTAAAGATTTTGAGATGGTATACTGATGGTTTATTCCCGCACCAAGCTTTATATGGAATCATGTCATGCCAGACCTTAGTGGGCAATCTATTCCGCAAATATACTAAGGTATTGACTGTCTCCGTTCAAAACTAATTTGGACTTTTCTTTCAAGAAAAAGACACCTGGCCATATCCATTACAGTCCTGTTCTTTCTTTCAGACATACTATTTTGTTATGGCATGTATGACAATGTCAATTAGCATTCAATACCTGCGCTTTTACAAAACTCCACAAATCGAGTAGAAGTATATTCTCCTCTATTGTCATACCTTAAAGCTTTAATACGATATTACAATGATTTTTTACTAAAGCTTTAAATTATTTAAGAATATTAAAGACGTCACTCTTATGTTTAATGAAATAAACCCAACACATTCTCGTGATCATCAATAAAGAGGAGAAAATATTTATTACCACTCAAGGAATTTATTTTCATTAGGTCGTAAACGTCTGTATGAATGAGTTGAAGTTTCTGGTTAGCTCTTCATATTTTATTTTCTTGAAATGACCATTTTTTTTGCTTTTACTGCTGGCAGATTTCACAAACTTGATCATTAGAAAGAACTTCAGGCATATTTTCCACTAGCTCCTTCTTTTTCATCTCTATGATGCTTCTCAGATTGAAATGACCAAACCTTTGTGCTATAGGTTTGTACATATTTTTGAAGTAATAGTATAAGCCTGCTCAGTTATTTTCTCCCAATCAACAGAAAACATTCTGTTGCTCATCTTGACACAAAATACTTCTACTCCAGAAGGGTCAGAAACAACACGTTCACGATTCTTAAAATACAATGAATAATTATTTTCAAGCATTTTTTCAACACTCAATAAGTTTTGATTCATATCATGTGTGTACAAAATATCAAGAATCGTTTTGATATACATAATATTGTTGAGATACACACTGCATCTTTGCCTTTAAATTCTACAACGTCACCATTTTCACTTTTACTTTGAATTTGGAGGTGCCATCATGGAATCTGAACATTTCGGCATCATTGTACAAGTGATGTGTGCAACCACTATTAAGAAGCCACGAATCAGAGGATTCATTGGTTGAAAATTATGAGACTGCAAAGAGTTGCTCCTCGTGTGCATTTGCAGCTTCTGCTAGTTGTGCTTGCAAAGTTTCAGAGGCCTTTATTTTTTATTTGAAAACCTTGAATATGTGCCCATCTACTTATAGTTACCACATATAACAGCGATTCTCCACCAACGATACTTCTCCAGATTTGTAATTTTTTTGCAGTGTCTACACAGAGGAAACTTCTGCTTCAAATCTCCACTATTGTTTCCACCATCATGCTTTTCCTTATTTTTTTGGTTGATCTGATGCCTTTCTTTACCTAATTTTTTTTATAGAGAAAGCTCCTTCAGTAAACTTGTCCTGTCTCATAGTCCCTCTTTGCTCTTGTGCTTGAAGAGCACTCATTAGTTCACCTAACTAGAGTTCGTTCCGATCCTTAAATTATTTAAGAGAGGAAATCTTAGATTCAAACCTCACAGGAAGAGTCATAAGAACTTTCTCCACAAATTGTTTGTTTGTAAATTCTTCACCAAGAAGTCTAATGTTATCAACAATCAAGGAGATTCAATCAGCATACATACTGATTGTTTCATCCTCCTATATATTTAGGGACTTAAATTCTCTTTTCAGGTTTAACACTTGCTTTGAAATGTTTTATCGCTGTGTTAATACTCTTTTTTCAAACTATCCCAAGCCTCTTTTGCTGTTTTACAAGCCATGATTTTATAGAACACGAAATCTGCCACAACATTCTATATACGTGACTTGGCTTTAGATTTCTTTGCCTTCTCTTTATTGTTGGACTTGATCTGAGCCAAGGTAGGATTTGCTAGTAGAGCAGCAATCGATTTATCTTCCTTCATACTTTCTCAAAGTTCAAAAGCTTCCTAAAAAACTTGCTTCTTCACAGACCAAATTTGGTAATTCTTGTCGGTGAAAGTGAATGGTAGATTTAAAGGTAGGCTGCTGAATGCCAATTGTATTGTAAGATTAAATTTTTTTGGTCCCTTAAGATCAACTAGAGGCTCTGATACCATTGTTAAAACATGAACTCTCCTAAGACTGAATTGAAGAATAAAAATTGGAAGAACTTATAAAAATTTCAAATTATCATTAATAAAAAGAATATTTGAATTTTTAGAAGAAAAAGAGATAACTAGTTCCTATTTTATTAGCCACTTACAAAGTGGAATAAAAAATAGAATAAAAAATATGCCTTCAACACCCATAAAGGGCCACTAATTCAGAACACTAAGAAATTAACTTGACTAAGTCTTTTATTATAACTAGAAAAACAGTAAATTTAAGTTTAGAAAAATAAAAAAAGATAATAAGTGGAGGTTGAAAATACAAATTGTCTAACACAAACAAAGCTTAAGATTCTCACTTTTAATAAAAAGCTGCAAACAAAATTCTTTTTCTTCTTGGACTTGTAAGTTATTTTTAGGTCCACAAGTTGCCTTTAGTATCACTTCAAAAAAGTTTTCCTAAAAACTGTTGTGCCATTTACTAGATTTTTGATGTAATTTTTGGTAACTTGAATTATTATTATTATTATTATTATTATTATTATTATTATTATTATTAT
>NW_025862232.1:78664-87622 GCF_002878395.1 Capsicum annuum
AATTTTAGATTTACTATTACATGAATAAATTTTAGATTTACTACTTTAGAAGTAGATTTCAAAATAACTTTTCTCAATTATTTTGCCTCATTCGGAGGTGAGTTGTGATATCATCACAATCAAGTGCACGTTTGCATTAACAAGGTTCTCATTCCCCAGGAATGAAATATAATTGTGTCTTAAGCCTAACAGATTATGATAGCTTATAACCTCTTTCATGATATTGCTACTTCAGGAGCAAATCGAGACATAAATATGATAGAGAGAATTTTTTCTATATTGCTACCACATTCACTTCAAGAATGGAGCAAATTGTCATCTTTCAGACTTATCATATATTGCTACCACATTCACTTCTAGAAATGGAGCATATTCAATGGACAAGTTTCATGACTTTTCATCAAAAACACATTATTTTGCCTTAGCCATCATAACATCATCAATATGGTGCATTGAGATTCAAACTCAATGTCTTACCCGTATAAAGGCATCTTATGCATAAATCAATGGGACTTGAACCCAACATATTATCATCCCTTTTGATAATATTGTTCTTGAGGAATAAATTTAAAACATAAATGGTTCCAAATCAATTATTTTTCCTCAAATCCAATAATAATTATATTATTAGTAACAAAAGACAGATAACATAAGAAATTACTAACCTTAAAATTACCTTTAGATTAATAATCTCATCTTGTTTGGAGTGTCTCATGTTGATAACGTGTTATGAAATATAAAGAAAGAACAATAAGAATAAATAGAAAGAGAAGAGGGAGACTTCTTTATTTCTCTTAATGGTGAGAGATCATAAGATTGAGAATACAATGAACAAAACCCCTCTATTTAAAGGAGAAATTTACTCCTAGTCTGAGTAAAAGACAGATGTTTTAAATCCTAATAGATATCAAAGTAGATCTTGATAGATCTTGATAGACACTCACTATAATGTAAATACATTTATAACAAGTTCTACTTTTTACTCTACTTTTTTGTAGGTTTATATTCTAAATTGTTGACATATGATATAATATAACAATAAAAAATAATATAATCCTATACAAACGTTATAATTTATTAAAATGGTACGATATAATGTAGAAAACTATTATCTAAACAAGGTGTTAATAGCTCAATTAATTATTTTTTAAAACTTTAACCTTGTTAGTGAGGGTTCGATTTTCACTTGATAATCTTCTCTCATATTTTTCCTTCACATACCCACAATTTCTAATTTTTTGAAAAAAAAATGAATTAACAACTCATTGCTTAATGCACCCTAACCAAACAATATTACACCAACAACAACATATTCAGTGTATTCTTACAAAATGGGGTCTTGAGAGGATAAAATGTCTACAGTTCATATCATTACCTCAGATAAAGTGGAGAAGTTGTTTTCCATAAACCTGCGGCTTCCTAACTAAACAATATTATGTGTAAAAAAAATTGAGCTAGTTAAATTACCTCAAAAATCAATTTAATCAGGAAAAAAGCTTGAATTTGAAGTGACAATTTTTTGTGTTGAGACACCACTAGGATATCTCCATCCATCCAATAATATTTGTTTACTATTAATTTGACACACATGTTAAGAACTAATAAATAATAAGAATGCAACAACAATAACAATGTACACAGTATATTCTCACAAAGTGAGGTCTGAAAATAATTTTATTATATCACTTTTTAAATATAATAAATTTAATGTCCTAAAAAATGCATTGAATGATGAATAGCATTTAATAATAAAAATAAAATGGATTAAAAAATAAATTATTTATTGAATTTTTTAAACTAAACAAATATTAATGAACATCTATTTTTAATATGTTAAACAGGTTTGTTTAAAGTATAAATAACATAAATACCAATCTTTTAAAAGTAATTACACTCTCTCCCACTTTTTTAATTACTTTACTCTCTCTCCCTATTAATATACATAACATAACCGCCATATACATAACATTCTGTGTATATGTGGGATTTTTGTAATATGTTTAGAGAGTTGGAATTTTTTGTAATATTGAAAACATAAGTTGTGTATTTGTGTAATTTTTAGTTATTTTAAAAGAGTGATTCAAAGAGAAAAATGTTAAAGGCAACTCGTGTTAAAAGAAGTGAAATAACTTGATGCCTAAGCACAAGTTACTATAATAACTTTTGGGTATATAGTAAGATGGAGGATGGGAATTGGCTTACTGACCAAGCTGAGGTCAAAGACCACATCGCATCCTTCTTCTCTAAACTCTACACTTCCAAGCACCTCAACTTTTCTCTCCACCCCAATGATAACTCCATACACCATGGGCCCAGGCTTGATCAAATGGCTCAAGCGTCTCTTGAAGAGCCAATCACGGACTCTAAAATTCTGCTAGCTATTAAATCTTTGAACTGATGAAGTTCACTCACTTTTTTACCAAAAATACTTGGACATTGTAGGAAAAAAAACCATCTCCTTTTGCAAAAATACCTTTCATAGCTACCAGATAGACCCTGATATGAACAAGACCTTGCTGTGTTTTATTCCTAAGTATGCTAATGCCAACACTATCAAAAACTACAGACCCATTGGGTTGTGCAACACTAGCTATAAATTGGTTACCAAAATCAGTGTAAACAGGCTAAAACCCCATTTACAACAGATTATTAGACCAAGTTGGGCTAGTTTCCTCTCTAACAGAAGAGTCTCAGACAATGCCATCATTGTTCAAGAATTCATCACCCACTTCTCCAAAATGAAGGGTAGAAAGGGCAACATGATTCTTAAAATTGACCTAGAAAAAGCCTTTGATAGATTAGAATAGTCCTACATTAAGGAAACCCTTATCTTCTTCAAACTTCCCACTAAACTAATCACTCTCATCATGTCCTATATCTCTAGAACTAGTACCTCTATACTGGTAAATGGAGATAAGACCATTCCCTTTTACACCTACAAGAGGCATCATACAAGGAGACCACCTCTCTCCTTACATCTTTAGTCTCTGTATGAAAGACTATCTAGAATCATGGAGGAATAAGTCAGGAACCATCACTGGAAGCCTATTTCCATCTCCAACAAAGGTTTTAAAGTTTCCCACCTATTCTTTGTTGATGATCTAATAATCTTCTCCAGAACTACCCCTAATGATAGCTCTAACATTATGGAGACTCTCAAAACCTTTTGTACCCATTCTAGCCAAAAGGTTAACCTCAGCAAATCTAAATACATCTTTTCTGTCAATTGCAATGTCACCCTTGCAAATTCTTGCTCCCAAATCCTCAACATCCAACCCAGCACTCATTTCAGGAAATATCTAGGCTTCCCCATCCTTCACTCCAAGCCACCCCATGCAGACTTTCAATTCATCATTGATAACATGCATAACAACTGGCTAGTTGGAAAACAAATATGCTTAATATGACTGGCAGGTTTATCATAACCAAGGCTACTCTTGGTAGAATCCCATTCGATATCATGTAATACATGAATTTACCTTAAAAAAACACCAATATAATTGATCAAATTCAAAGGAATTTCCTCTGGGGCACCACTGCTGAAAAGAGGAAAATTTACCTTATCAACTGGGTCACCATCACTTCCCCTAAAGAGGTAGGGAGTCTGGGAATCAAAAAAAGCAATCTCAAGAACAAAGCCATGTTGGCCAATCTAGCCTAGAGGATGTACCACAACCCGGATGCCTTTTGGGCCAAAATCCTTTATTACAAGTACAGAAGACCCTTAACTAGAGAACAAAAAAAAACTCCTCTAGAATATGGAGATGTATCAGAGAGGGCTATTTGTAATAACAACACCAGATGGTCCCTCTACAAAGGAAATAAAATCAACTTCTTTTATGATAAATGACTCTCCAACCATGAGTCTATCAGAAGCTATGTCCACAGATCTTTTAATATAGGAGAAAGACCAATCAAATTAGACAGTATTCATACCAATGGTATTTGGAATCTTTGAGCCCTCTCTATCACCCTAACTCATGACCTCTCTCTCACAATCCATAATTTTTTTATCCCTCAAAATAGCATGCTTAATCACAAGCTATATTTAGGAGAGGACTGGTACTGGAGGATTCTCACTAAAAATTGCCTACCAAGCAGTGAAAGAGAGAGAACATCAGACACAAAGCCTCCAGGCTAGTCCCCACTTCAGCAAAATCTGGAAGTTGGAAGTCCCTAATAAAATTATGACCTTCGTTTGGCTTCTCCAGTACAAGAGACTCCCCACCAGTAAATCTCCATTGCATTAGGATCATCAATAACCTCTTTTCCACCTTTGTGGTAATCAGGAGAAAGATATTGACCATATTTTTTCCATTGCTTTAATGCCACTTTCTTTTCGTCAATGCTGGCTGAAACCAGCACCACCATACAATCCTTCAACTTTTTAAGTCTCAACACTAACAATTGTCTTATCACCTGGATAAATATCAAAACAGTCCCATTCAACCAATGGCTAAGCTGGGATAGAGTCATTCTCTTTGCTCTTTGGTGCATTTGGCTAACGAGGACTGACAACCTTTTTAATCAAAAATAAAGATCCCATTGATGCCCCAAAACCCATCCACTTGGCAACTGAGCTCTTGTTTATAGCAAATAAGCAATGTAAGAGCCCCATTTCTATCACTTTCCTTCACCTAAAATAGAAACCACCTCAAAGAAAAACCTACAAACTAAACACGAATGAAGCCTATAAGGGGCACAGCAGAATAGAAGGGTTAGGCGGAATCTTTAGAGACCACCTAGGAACTTAGATCCTAGGTTACACTAAAACTATCACTAACTCATCCCCCATCCAGGATAAACTACTAGATATTCTTGAGGGTTCAAACTGGTAGTGCAATCCCAGCTTTACCCCTTATAGATTGAATCTGATGCCCAAGAAGCAATTAATATGTTTAACAAGGATAATGTTATCTTCAGTAATATAATTATGGAATGCAAGTTGTTGATGGCGCAGCTAAATGCTCCTTATCCCATGAATACTTTGAGGGAACAAAATAGAGTCACAGACTGCCTTGCTAAGGAAGGGAGCGTAGTGTAATAACCTAATTTTTTGGAACCAGAACATCACATGATGCTCATGATCCCGAAGGACCTCAAGCTAACTCTCTACTGATATCTGTACTTGAGCACTGCATAATATAGATAATAAATGCGGAAACTGGCCATAATGTTCAAAACATAAAAAAACACTAAAAACTGAATACTGATACATCTATCCGAAAAGCCTCTAAACTATTTGAACTGTGGAGTTGATGGGACATGTCCCCAAATAACTCCGTCTACTGAAAATGAACTAAGTCTGATACGGTAATAATAAGAATAATGATCATCCTTGACTTAAGAGGACTCACTTATATGTCTACTGTTGTTGACTGGGATTGAGTTGCTAAGGGTACTCTGGATCTCGTGACTCTGAACCTATGGTGTCAAATAAAACACCATAGCGCAAATGCGTCAGTACGGGAATGTACTAAGTATGAAGATGAGGTAAGGCTAAATGCAAGGGTTTATGCATTAACATTACTTAACTGAATAACCATGAGAGTACTAAATGAGAACACATGCATGAATGCACAAATCATAACTGAAATCATCATGACTCAAAATACTGCAACTCGGGTACTGCTTTACTGTCATTTGAACTCACTACTAATACTGAGATACTGAATAATTGAATCTTCTGATATCAATAACTGAGTACTGAAGTTGAGATCAGTCTTATCTAGTGAGTGATCTTAAAAACTGATGATACTGAAGCTAATTAACTAAATTTACTAATATCAATGATTGAATTCTGAACTTGCTACTCTCGACTGACTGAATCGGAGATCAAACCTCTCTAACGGATGATCCCGAAATCTACTATCAATTATAAGAAAAGATTATGTCTGAGATCAAACCTATCTAACGGAAGATCTCTAAATCTGATAATGAGAATACCCAACTAAATCTGAGACTGAGATCAAGCCTATCTAGGGGGTGATCTCTGGATCTAATAATGAGATTACTCAACTAAATTTGAAACTGAGATCAAGCCTATCTAGCGGGTGATCACTGGATCTGATAATGAGATTACTCAACTAAATCTGAGATTGAGATCAAGCCTATCTAGTGGGTGATCTCTGGATCTGATAATGATATTACGCAACTAAATCTGAGACTGAGTCAAGCCTATCTAGCAGGTGATCTCAGGATCTGATAATGAGATTACTCAATAACTTTATGTGGAACCATGCCTATCTAGCGGGTAGCCCATGAATTAATAGAACTATCAGAGTTCCTTACTGAGATAGATGACTGTATCTGATAGTTTTAATTTCTGAGTTCTTTTCTGAAGAGTGATACTGAAACTATAATTGTGGGAGTGCTCATTTAACCGACATGCCCCAAATCTGAACTGGTGGGGTCCAACCTGTAACCCTAGCTGGAAGGGTGTCAGCATAGGTAAAGACCTCTCTGGTCAAGCCTCTCTAATGGGTGACCCTTACAGGAAGTCAAGCCTAAGGCAGTATAATAGTCAAACCTATCTAACGGGTGATAAGCCTTTTTCTGACGGGTAACTCCTGCATCCTGCGCTAGCTACACAGTTTTGGAGTTCAGGGGTTGCTTTTAATGACTCTGCCTCTCTAACGGGGAGCCACCATCCCTACACTAGCTTGGTACTAGCTCATACTCCCAACTGAAAGACTCTAAACTGATTCTCAACTTAAACTGAGTTGAATCTGATACTGATCATATTTCTCAAATGATCTGACTGAGTTTATCTGAATTTACTTGGTTTTGTATTTGACGAAATACTACTGAATCTCATTGTTTGACTAAATAATACTGAGTTTTGGACTGAACACTCGAATACTACTAGATCTGAGTTGAGTACCGAACTGAGGCTAGAATATTAGCGATACTGAGATTACTGAGATTTTTGAGATTTCTTAAGTTTTGTATCTGTCATAAAGTACAGAGTTCTATAACTCACTGAGTTTTGAGAATCATGGCTTGATTGAGATTATCGAGAAAACTGACACTGGCTCTAAACTGCTACTAATTTGTTGGGTACAAATACCCCCAGGACTTGATAACATAAAAGTAAACATAATCATTCTTGAATAATCGACACCGTGGACATTCATTCACCATCACAATCACTACAGCATCTCTGCAAGCACTTGGAAATCATAAACAAGTGATAGTATAGGGAGACATACTATTGGCTCATACTCCATTCAACAAGGTCTTGCATCAAACACTTAGCATGCATTAAAGAACACATAATTGGGGGATTTCATACTAACATGTCACAATTCATTCTCTAAGGCTTTTCAACAAAAACTTAGCATGCATGGGCTTGCACACAATTGGGGAGTCAACATGCTATAATGGCTCTAATTCCTTCACATGAGCATTTTATCAAACATATGGGGAGCATGCTTTGCTTATTCAACACTTTCTTCACTTAATTGACATGAACACATCACTTAACAAGCAACTTGAAGAGGTTTTATCACGAATATCACATACTAGGGTCAAATCTTGAAAACCTTGCAAACAAACATGAATCAAAACTCAATAATAGCATGAACATCAATTTCAACACACATAAATCATGAAAACCCTTAAACATAAGATCTTTGAATTTTAGAAAAGGATTCTTGAGCTTCTTGGATGAAAGGGACCCAAGAATCAATATCTGCATACCTTAGAGAAACTCTTTCTTGAAGGCTCTTGGAGAGATTCTTGATTTCTTGATTTCTCTTGATTTTTTCTTAAGAAGGAAGAAGGGTTTTGATTTTGTAGAAACCCTAGTTTTTTATTTTAAAGATGAAGAATGAAATTATGAGCCATGATCAGATATAAATAGGGCTGAAAAGAGTGAGAAAATACCTAAAAAGCCTTTTTTAAAATGTCTTTAAAATACTGAATCGGGGGCTGCGACGGTCGAAGTGACGGTCCATTGCTCAGTCTGAGGGGTCGGATCATCCGTTGCATAGAGATCGTAAAACGAACACACTACCTCAATGCGATGGTCTCAGCGATGGTCTGTCGCAAACCCGGCGGTCCATCGGATCGTTCATCGCATGTTAGCCAAGATGAGGTCATACTGCCTCAGCACGACGGTCCCAGCGATAGTCTGTTACAGCCTCGATAATTCATCATCCTGGCCGTCACACCTGGGCTAAAAAAGAGAGTTACTACCTTGGTTACGACGGTCTGGGTGATGGTCCATCGCAAGCTCGACGGTCCGTCAACCCGGCCGTCACACCTGGGTGGTCCCGACTCCTTTCAGTAAAACGGCAATAACTTCTTCGTCCGATGTCGGATTTTGACAAAATTGGTATTGATCGAAAGCTTATTCAATGTTATACATAAAAAAAGTTGATATTAGAGAAATTCTACATGGTTCAAAATATTTCTCACTTGGGAAGGCACTTCTCAATCTTTAGGAACAGATTTACTCTCACTTGACACGCTCTAAGGCTCAGACTATGAGAAAATTTTATGGGGTCTTACAATATCTCTCCCTTGGAAACATTCATCCTTGAATGTCTCTCGATAGTCTAAGAATATTGATCAACTGAACTTACTCAAAGAACAAGATCATCTCAAAACATGACTTTGCAACTGGAACCACTGATACTCTGAGTTCTCATACTGGACATGCATATCAGATGCATAGAATACACGACTGAAGCTACTTATAAGCTGAATTCTCATAATGGATATACATATCTGATGCATGGACTTATAACTGAGTTGATCTCATGAATGCATGACTGAATACTCTAAAAACTGGACTCTCTCTACTGAACATGCATATCTAATGCATGGATGTCTGACTGAACTGACTCTCGAAAGCATGACTGGCTATGCAATAATAATAACTGACATTAACTTCGTAAGAAGAGTATGAATATGCAAATGAATGAGTGTAAGGATATGAAAGCATCCTAATAT
>NW_025862232.1:90622-94245 GCF_002878395.1 Capsicum annuum
TGAATATGCAAATGAATGAGTGTAAGGATATGAAAGCATCCTAATATTATGGGGTATCTCCCCCTTGGGGATCTTTGTCCCTCTAAAAACACTTTGCTGAAATATTGGAGCGGTGCACGGGGCACCTATGAACTGGGTCATGATTGACCATCTGAGATCTAAAACTAATGCATGACTCATGCCGACATTTAAGCTCAGAATGGGAGAAAAGGATCTAGCAATGGATATCATAAAGATGAAGGACTTATAACATACCCAAATCTATATCAGGGAACATTTCCTGATCATGGTGGGCCTGAAGCGCATAGAGTCTGTTCTGACGCTGGCCACTATTGGCACCAGAAGGGGCACCCTGCTGAAAAAACTCTCTACCCCTTAGAGCTATCAATCTATATTTTCGCATTCTGTGGCCTGGCTTACCACACCCAAAGCACATATCATTACCGGCTATACACACACCTAGGTGGCTCTTGCCACACTCTCCATAAGGCAGATAGGTACGAACACTACTAGCACTACTCTGGGCTTTGGGGCCTGGCGCCCCATCATAACTAACATCCCTGAACTTTGGTACAGGTACACTAGCTGAGGATAGAGCTGGGACTGGAAACTTCTAACTATACTGAAAACGACTACCACCCTGGGATCCTGCCTGAGAGAAGCCATGACTACCTGTTCTGGCTTTCTTACTCACTCTCTTTCTTTTTTTCACCTTATCTTCCTGAATCTGCTGCATATGCATCATCCGTCTAGCAAGGTCCATATCTCTATTGATCATGGCATTCCTATACTCCTTCAACACTAGCCCAAATACTCCAATCACAAACTTACTCATACTCGATGTAGGGTCAGCTATCAAGTATGGAGCATACTTAGCTAACTGGTTAGACTTAAGACAATACTCTTCACTATTATGGAGCCTTGATTTAGGTTCATGAACTCTTTTACCTTAGCCTCTCTCATCTCTAGCGGGAAAAACTTATCTAAAAAGGTATCCTGAAACTCTTGCCAAGTCACGGGAGCTGCATTCTCCCCTCTACCCTTCTTTCACATCACTACCCAATTATGAGCAATATCCTTCAGCCTATGGGACGTTAACTCTACACTCTCCTCCTCAAAAACATGCATAATCTGGGCAATCATCCTCACCTCTTCTAGATAAAGTTGTGGGTCCTCACCTGCTACTAACCCAAAGAATTATGGCAAGCTCATTCTCATGAAATCTCTAATTCTGGCTGCAGCTGAACCCCCTTCTTGCTGAGATAGGGCCACAGCCTGACGGTTACCCATAACATTAGTCACCGCTTGGGCTAGCTCCTAAAAAATTGCCTAAAACTCTACATGTGACACATTCTTATTCTCAGGATCAACTGGATGGGGGGCTGATCATCAACCCTACGGACATTATCTCTACGAGGAGGCATACTCTGTAAATAGAAAAAAGAGGTATATTAGACTGAGGATCAACTTGAGCTCATGCTCACTCGCACGACATGAATACTGAAAGAAGGGAAACTGCTCCTAAAAACATCTTATAGCCTCTTGTACATAAATATGGCGCGCAACACACCCATGCACAAGACTCTACTAGATGTGGCTTTTCAGACTCCCTAGGACACTATTAAACCTTAGGCTCTGATACCAAGTTTGTAACGACCCATTTTTTTGGAACTAAAATGTCACACAGTGCTCATGATCCCGAAGGACCACAAGCTAACCCTCTACTAATATCTGTACCTAAGCACTGCATAATATAGATAATAAATACAAAAACTGGCTGTAAGGTTTAAAACATCAAAAAAATACTCAAAACTAAAAACTGAATACTGATACATCTGTCTGAAAAGCCTCTAAACTGTATGAACTATGGAGTTGAAGGGATATGTCCTCAACTAACTCCGTCTACTGAAAATGAACTAAGTCTGATACAATAATAATAAGAATAAGGATCATCCTCGACTGAAGAGGACTCACTGCTATGTCTATTGCTGCTGACTGGGACTGAGCTGCTAAGGGTATTCTGGATCTCGTGCCTCTGAACCTATGGTATCAAATAAAACATCATAGTGCAAATGCATCAGTACGAGAATGTACTGAGTATGAAGATGGGGTAAGGCTAAATACAAAGGCTAATGCATGACCAATTACTTAACTGAATAACCATGAGAGTACTGAATGAGAACACATGCATGAATGCATAAATTATAACTCAAATCATCATGACTCAAAATACTGCAACTCGGGTACTGCTTTACTGTCATTTGAACTCACTACTAATACTGAGATACTGAACAATTGAATCTCCCGATATCGATAACTGAGTACTGAAGTAGAGATCAGTCTTATCTAGCGAGTGATCTCAAAAACTGATGATACTGAAGCTAATTAACTGAATCTACTCATATCAATGACTGAATTCTAAACTTGCTACTCTCGACTGACTGAATCGGAGATCAAACCCCTCTAAGGATGATCCCGAAATCTACTATCAATGATAAGAAAAAATTATGTCTGAGATCAAACCTATTTAGCAGATGATATCTAAATCTGATAATGAGAATACCCAACTAAATTTGAGACTGAGATCAATCCTATCTAGCGGGTGATCTCTAGATCTGATAATGATATTACTCAACTGGATATGAGACTGAGATCAAGCCTATCTAGCAGGTGATCTCTGGATCTGATAATGAGATTGCTCAACTGAATCTGAGACTGAGATTAAGCCTATCTAGCGGGTGATCTCTGGATCTGATAATGAGATTACACAACTAAACCTGAGACTGAGTCAAGCCTATCTAGCGGGTGATCTCAGGATCTGATAATGAGATTACTCAATAACTTTATGTGGAACCATGCCTATCTAGCGGGTGGCCCATGAATTAATAGAACTATCTGAGTTCCTCACTGAGAAAGATGATTGTATCTGACAGTCTTAATTTCTGAGTTCTTTTCTAAAGACTGATACTAAAATTGTAACTGTGGGAGTGCTCACTTAACTGACATGCCCCAAATCTGAACTGGTGGGGTCCAACCTGTAACCCCAGCTGAAAGGGTGTCAATATCGTGCCACGAGTAATGACCTTTCTGGTCTAGCCTCTCTAATGGGTAACCCTTACAGGAAGTCAATCCTAAGGCAGTATAATAGTCAAGCCTATCTAACGGGTGATAAGCCTTTTTCTGATGGGTGACTCCTGCATCCTATGCTAGCTACACAGTTCTGGAGTTCAGGGGTTACTTTTAATGACTCTGCCTCTCTAACGGGGAGCCACCATCCCTGTACTCGCTCGGTGCTAGCTCCTACTCCCAACTGAAAGACTCTGAACTGATTCTCAACTTAAACTGAACATAAATTGAGCTGAATCTGATACTGATCATATTTCTCGAATGATCTGACTGAGTTAATCTGAATTCACTTGGTTTCGTATCTGACGGAATACTACTGAATCTCATTGCTGACTAAATGATACTGAGTTTTAAATTGAACACTAGAATACTACTAGATCTGAGTTGAGTACCGAACTGAGGCTAGAATACCAGCAATACTGAGATTACTGAGATTTTTGAGATTTCTTAAGTTTTGTATCTGTCATAAAGTACAGAGTTCTATAACTCACTGAGTT
>NW_025862233.1:0-2930 GCF_002878395.1 Capsicum annuum
ATGAACACAAACTACAAAGCTACCTTCCTTATAAGTTTCTCTAGTTGTCTCAGTTTGTTGGACAACCTTGCATTTCTCTCATGCCAAACTACATATATAAATTCAGTATATACCAGCTTTCATACTTGGGCTATGTGTCTCTTGCCTTTAATTCTCTGCTTAATTCGATCATACATTGCAACTCATGTAGCAGATAGTGGTTGAGTACTATTTAGCTGCAAAGCAACCTCTTCCATACTGCATTTGTATAGTTACATTCCATGAACAGATGATCTCTTGTTTTGTTCACCTGCTTGCACAAAATACACACAATATCAATCTGAATATTCCACTTCACTAATCTATCAGTGGTCACACAATGTTTCACTCATCCAATAAACTTGTAAGAAAAACCCAGGTCAATCAGGATCTGCTTTAAATAGGGTGCATCTATAGTATCATAGGCCTTCTGTATATCCACTTTTAACATACATCTAACTGAGATATTCTTTCCACTATGAGCTTTAACCAATTTATGAACAATCATAATGTTGACAACTCATTTTCTATCTCGGATGAATCCAGTCATGTTTTAGAGATTAAAGAAGCACTAACTTGTTGATTCTAAGAGAGAGCACCTTAGCTATTAGCTTGTATAACATAGAGCAACATGCAATGGGTTTAAACTCTCTAATGGTAGTAGGATTTGGCACTTTAGGTAACAAGGTTACTATTGTACAGTTCACTGCATTATACAACTTTTTAGTGTTAAAAAAATCCTTCATTGTTGAACACGCATCATATTTAATCACTGGACAAACTTTTTTTAAAAAATAAGGCATTGTAGATATCAACACCTGGATCTTTATCATCTCATATATAACAGAGACTATTATAGATTTCCTTATCAGTGATTGAACGACATAATTTAACTTGCTGCTGATGACATAAAGAGGGGTCATTCTTCATAAATCTTTTATTAACTGCAGTAGTATTGGTTAGTGCACACTCTATTAAAAATTGGTAAAAAGTAATAATCTCATGCTTAATATCCTCAGGATCTGCCAATTTGACACTATTTAAAGAAATAAGTTCTACTATCTGCTTTTTTTTACTTTTTTCTTTCATAAATGCACTAAAATACACGGGGTTTGAATCACCTAGCTTATACACAAAGCCCTGAATTTTTATTGTAACATGGTCTCTTCAATATTGCTCCACTTCTCAAGAATAGTCTGTACATCATTCTCTTTCAAGGCCATACTATCAGAGTATTGAGTTGATAAACTATGTTGTATCACTTATAACCTATCTCTGAAGTAAACAACCCTCTCAGAATCACCCCATAAAGTGTGTGTTATTCAGTAGTTTCAAGTGCAATTTTAGCATCTTCAGATTCTGTCATACATTTCAAGTTATGCCTAATGGGCAAGAGTTGACACTACCTTAGTCTGTAATAATTTGGCAGAAGACCTATAACTTTTACCCCAGAGTCAATACTTAGACATTTATGCCTCATGGGCAAGAGTTGACACTGCCTTAGTATGTAATGATTTGACAGATGACCTGTAACTCTTGCCCTAGAGGCAAGACTTAGACAGTTATGCCCCATGGGCAATAGTTGACTATGCTTTACTCTTTAATGATTTTACTTGTTGAACATATATATTCTAAATTAAATTGTTACTAATTTTTTGTTGTTTCATTTTTTACAAGGCTTGTGCTTGGAATGGATGAAAAAGAAATGAGTATTGAGCAATACAATATGGGACAATCAATTGAAAGTATTGATAGAAACAATGAGCTAATGGTTATTGAACTAATATTGGAGGCTGAAATAGCTGAAAAAATGGGAAAGCCATCCAAGATTAAAAGGGTACAACAAAAAAAAAGAGGATAATTGATTCGAGACTACTCTCTTGAGACACAATGCCTTTTTGAATGAGGTAAATGTCAAGTCGATCTTCATTGACAAACAAAATATGATGACGTGCACATCAAACATTGCAATTACACACAACATTCAATTTAAGGTTGTCAAATCAAGCACAATAAGGTATTCACTGCGATGTTTAGACAACAACAACGTGTGACAGTTTCATGCCTCAAAGATTGCCGATTCTTTGCTCTTTCAGGTTACTACATATGAAAAGGCTCACAGTAGCTCGGTTGATTTCATAACGTCCAACTATAGGAATGTAACATCAAAGGTCATATATGACTACATACTAAAGCTTGTGCTGTGCGTGACTCTAGTAATGTAATCATACCAAACTTCGCGGTAGATGAAATGAGAAGGAAATACGGAATAATCATATCCTACAACAAATGATGGCGAGCGATACAGCACGCCTATACAGTGATAAGAGGAACTGCGGAAGAGAACTACAACAGGTTGCCATCTTTCTTCATATGATGAAAAAAACAACCCAGACATGTACATAAACATAAAAAGGGACGATGAGAACAGGTACAAATACTATATTGTTGAAATTGAAAACCTTTGCCCAAAAGGTAAAAGTTTTTTCTTTAATTGTATTGATTAGATTATTAACATATATGCAACTCTTGCCTCATGGGCAAGACTTAGTTTAGAATAGGTACAAATGCTATATTGTTGAAATTGAAAACTTTTACCCAAGAGGCAAAAGTTTATTCTTTAATTGCACTGATTAGATTATTAGCAAATATGCAACTCTTGCCTCATGGGCAAGACTTAATTTAGAATAGATACAAATTCTATACTGTTGAAATTGAAAACTTTTGCCCTAAAGGCAAAAGTTTATTCTTTAATTGCACTATAGATTATTAACATATATGCAACTCTTGCCTCATGGGCAAGACTTAGTTTAGAATCGGTACAAATGTTATACTGTTGAAATTAAAAACTTTTGCCCAAGAGGCAAAGTTTATTCTTTAATTGCACTGATTAGATTATTAACATATATGCA
>NW_025862234.1:0-3594 GCF_002878395.1 Capsicum annuum
GACCAACATCAACAATCCATAATACAATAGTTGGAGATATTTCATGGGCATTTGATTATCATAGCTTGGTACGTGAATAAGATAGCATGTATACATAGCATAATTTCATAAGGCTAACTCATGAGCAATCCCACAAGCAATTTCAATACATAAGAATAACATAGAAGTCATTTTGAACATAAGGTTAAAGCATACATTGTCATTTGGGTCACAATTTAGCTATAGTGCTTAATTTCCATCCCTTTAGGTATTTTATCAAACACCTTACATGCACAACTTAAGGCATAGGTGAAATCATCAAATTTTATAAATCATAAACCACTAAATTCATGGATTTCAATTTATATGCTAACGTAGTATTCATAATTTCACATAAGGATCCCAACATGGGAGTCAAACAACAACCATCACATAACTTGAGCAACCCACAACATAATAATCATGATTCATAATTTAAAATAGGGTTCTTGAGATTTATGGATGAAAGAAATCCATAAATCAACACAATGTATACCTTAGTTCTTGATTTAGCGAATATTGATGGAGAGATTTTCTTAAAATTGAATCCCCAATTGAAACCCTAGTTTGTTCTTGAGAGAAAATTGAGATAAACTAGTATATTTTGGGTGAAAAATGCCTAAATCACATGTTATTGGGTTTTAATAGGGGTGGGAAATTGACCCTTTTAACCCTAGATGCATCTTTTAATATTGGTGAAAATTTCCTGACCTGGGCCCCTGGCGCGATGCGGCGAAATCGCGTTAGAACACTAGAAAAAGGAAAATTGCCATTTTATCTTGTTGCACGGCACGCAACTGACCAATATGGCACTTTTTTATGATAGGGACTCGAAATGGTCATAACTTCTTACCCAGTTATCGGATTTAGACAAATTTTATATCGATGGAAAGCTTATTGAATTTCCCACATCACAAAAAGTAAAAATATTAAAAATCTCTTATGGAATAAACATTATTAAATTTAGAAGCTAATACTTGACATTCTTGGGACGAAATTAGTTAAGAAACTTTGAGGTATTACAATATCTCCCCCTTGGGAACATTCATCCACGAATGTGATTGACTGAGATAGGAGAAATGATAAGCTAAAGTACATGCTGATCATGAATAACTGAAACATGAATACATAACTAACATTTCTGAGATTTATACAGAGTATGAATATCTGATGCATGATTTCATGACTGAGAGTACTAATAAGTTGATCACACATATTTGATGCATGAATACATGATGGAACTGATTACATGACTGAGATTTCTAATAACTAAGTCTTATCATAAGGAGAATGCATGTCTGATGCATGAACACATGACTAATCTGATGCATGAACATATAATTTGATATGCAATGGTACGTAGTACCAAGTTTAGAAATGGAATCCTGAACATGAGGCTGATACCAAGTTGTAACTAAAATCTGGACATGAAAACTAAAAAGCTTAAGGAGAACTGTTACCTTAAGCTTGATCTGAGTCAGTAGAGAAGAGGTGAGGGTACTTGGTACATATGTCTGCTTCTGCTTCCCAAGTATCCCCCTCAACGGACTGATTCTGCCAAAGTATTTTGACTAGAGAGACTTCTTTGTTCATCAGTCTACGAGTCTGGTAGTCTAGAATTTTGACTGAAATCTCCTCATAAGAAAGCTTGTTCTGAACATCTATGCTCTGAATAAGGATTACAACTGCTGGGTCACCTATACACTTCTTAAGCAAAGAGACATGGAAAAATGGATGAACTGAGGCTAGATTTGAAGGCAATTCGAACTCATAAGCTACCTTGTCAAAGCGACTGAGCATTTTGAAGGGACCAAAATATTGGGGATTGTGCTTTTCCTTCTTGCCGAACCTCTTCACTCCCTTCATGGGAGAGTTCTTTATATAGACATAGTCACTAACCTCGAACTCGAGATCCTTTCTACACAGATCTGCATAAGACTTCTGTCGGCTTTGAGCAGCCTAGAGTCTTTCTTTGAACAACTGTACTTTCTCTAAGGCATCGAATAAAAAGTCAGGTCCTATCACCAACGCCTCACTAACTTCAAACCAACCGACTGGAGATATGTATCTCCTACCATGGAGAGCTTTGAATGGAGCCATCTAAATACTGGAATGATAGTTATTATTGTATGCAAACTCAATCAAAGGAAAGTGGTCATCCCAACTAACCTTAAAATCAATTGCACATACCCTTAGCATATCTTCTAGGGTCTGAATGGTCCTTTTTGCTTGACCATCTATCTGAGGATAAAAGGATGTACTGAGATGAACTTAGGTACTAAGACCCTTTTGGAACGCTTTCCAAAAATGAGAGGTGAACTGGGTACCTCTGTCTGAAATAATGGGTAATGGAATACTGTGTAATCTGACCAACTCTCTAATGTAGAGCTTGGCATAATTCTCAGCTGAATAAGAGGTATGGACTGGAAGGAAAAAAGCCAATTTGGTCATTCTTTCTACAATGACCCAAACTGAATCATGCTGATGACGAGTATGAGGTAAACCTATCACAAAGTCTATGTTTACTTCTTCCTACTTTCTAGTAGGAATATGGAACTCTTACATGGACCCACTAGGCATTTGATGCTCTATCTTAATTTGTTGACATGTAGGGCACTTAGGCACAAAAACTACAACTTCTCTTTTCATCCCACTTCACTAATAGATCTCCCATAATTTACGGTACATCTTTGTGGCCCCTGGATGAATAGAGTAGAATGCACCATGCACTTCTGCAAGAATTTGCTACCTTAAGTCATCTATACCTAGAACACTCAGACGACCCTGACAATGCAAAACACCATCTCCCCCTTAGGAGAAAACCTCTACTTTCTAGTCCTTAACTGACTCTTTCAACTTGACTAAACTGGGGTCTCTATCTTGCTTTTATTTTACCTCGGAAACTAAAGATGATTCTGAACTACTCTGAACCCATATGTCACCCTCCTCTAAATCGACTAAGCGAACTCCTAGTCTGGCAAGATGATGGACTTTCTAATCTAACTTCTTCTTACTTTCCTCAACATGAGCAACACTACCTATATACAGTCTACTGAGAGCGTCGGCCACTACTTTAGCCTTGACCGGATGATAAAGAACACTCATGTCATAATCTTTCAAGAGCTCTAACCACCTTCTCTAACAAAGATTGAGATCTTTCTGAGAAAAAACATACTGGAGACTCTTATGATCTGTGAACACATCTACATGAACATCGTATAAATAATGCCTCCAAATCTTTAAGGCAAATACTACGGATGCTAACTCAAGATCATGAGTAGGATAATTCTTCTCATAGAGTTTAAGCTGTCTGGAGGGGTAGGATATGACCTTACCATGTTGCATAAGGACACAACCCAAACCTACTCTGGATACATCACAGTATACTACAAACCCATCTGGACCGTCTGGAAGAGCTAAAACTAGGGCTGAGGTGAGTCGAGTCTTCAACTCCCGAAAACTCTTCTCACAAAGATCTGAAGACTGAAACTTGACTTTTTTCTGAGTCAATCTGGACATAGGGGATGCAATAGAAGAAAATCCTTTAACAAACCATCTGTAATAGCCAGCCAAACC
>NW_025862235.1:0-1675 GCF_002878395.1 Capsicum annuum
TACACATCAAAAAACAAAATCATTCATTAATAATCTCATAATTCAAACTATGCAACAAGCTAGTAATTTAAACCCAAAAGCAAAGTGTAATCAAGTCCAAAATGATTAGTTAAGTTTTTACACTGTAGCAAGTTCAAGTCACGATAAGTTTCAAAATATTCAACACAAAACTATTGATATTAGAGCATTTATCCACAACCCAAAAATCTTCTCAAGTAAGGTCAATATCTTCATCATTTTGTTCATATCTTTCTTCATTTTGGACACCTATAAAAAGAGAACAAATAATATAATTTAGCACTTAAATGACAACATAAAAAGGGCTATTCCACAACAAAATAAGTATGTAAACCACATATAAGTTATTTAGCGAAGAGGCAAATCAACCAATCATGGTTAGAAAGAAATACAAACATCCAAATGTGAGATGATAAAACTTAAAGAACAATTGAAATTGCGAAAAGAGAAAACCGCAGCTTCACATTTATATAGGTCTAACATATATGTGATCCAGTTAGCACGCAATTCCACAATTCAAAAGAGAAACATATTCCAAGATGAAAAAACTTGATTATTCTCTAGTCTAATAATTAGATGTCCTATAATGCTGAAGCGACAGCACTTCCAAAATTACATAATACTATTTTTGAGTTTCATTTGTCATAGCCCATACGTACCAACATATTTACATATTTAACATGTTTAACAGAATAAACCTTACAAAAACCTTTCTTCTATCAAATCAAAATCATATCTGTTTAGTGATTATTAGAGAACTCAATACACGACGGAAAGTTGAAGATGACTTGAAATTAATAGATGTAGGATCGTTGTGAATAGCAGACAGCAAATATTCTATAGTACAAATGTAAAAAACAAACAGTAAAATGAACAACTAAAACTGTTGGCAAACTTAACAAAGGCCTAATAGCTCATGTTGATGTTATTCCGTAGAATGTAGATCATTGTAAAGTACCAATGCATTTTTTTTTTTTTTTTTTTGTAAACAACCTTATAAACTTATAAGGTTGTTTACTAATATAAGGTTATAAGATTAAACGGGTGTCACACCCCTTTTTTAACCAAAAAGATTAGATTTTAAGTTTGAAAGGGTTTTCATTATTAAGTGACAAAATGGAGATTTGTTTTGAAAAGGACTTTTTATATTCAAAACTCGGAGTCACCACTTGTCATAATTCGGTGTACCAAGTCACCTTTGGAAATCCTTTTCAAAATGGTTTTGACTCTTTAAGACTGGTTTACGAACAGAGATTCTGGCTAAGGGATTCTGTTGACCGAGGGAAAGGTGTTAGGCACCCCTTGATCTTGCAGTTCGACCACGGTCGCTCGGTGGAATGTATCGGCTAATTTGGACACTATAAAATGTACAAACCACATAAACACACAAAAAAAACAAAAAAAAAAAATTAAATAAAATTCAAACCAAAATAATGTCCTGTCCAAATTATACAGTCCAAAAGATAGAAAAATGTAAAAATGTAAATCCTATTCTAAACTAATTTTAGACTGATGCTCTACCCGATGCCTCGGGCCTCCGTCGTGAATGTCCTTTGGGTAAAAATATTTTGGTGCATTCCCCGGCGAATAAACACAAATACCTTGAGGCATTCCCCGGCCAAATGATACATTTGATCCAAAAAGCAATAAAACCAAG
>NW_025862236.1:0-2841 GCF_002878395.1 Capsicum annuum
TTATGTTATTGTTTGGTTAAGATTCTATGATGATCCTATTGAGTTGAGCATGTGCCATGTGTGTGTCAGATTTTTGTATATTTCTTGTTACATGTGATGTCTAGAACTTGCCTGGTGTGTGTGCGAAGAAAATAAAGAATGTGGGTTAGGAGATGATATAGGCATTTCTTTGATACCCTTGTTTTTACCTTCTATTTGTCCTATCCTTGTGCATAATCCTAGTTAAACCCCATTGAAACTTTAGCTTATTTTCTTTGGTAGCCTCATATGTAGCCTAATCCCCTTCTTTGATGGTCCTTAATTTGATCCAAAAAGCTTCTAAGTACTTTAATGAAAAATTAATTGAGTAACGAGTTTGAGAAATAAAAGGGAAAAGGTGAATTTGATGGCCCAATATAATAGTTATTGGTTTTGATAATTGATGTGTGGTAGATGGATGATATAATTTATGTTAAAAATATTGTCATGGTTGTGAAAAAGGAGAAAAATGATTTATATGGAAGTAAACTATGCTTCCACCAAGTGTTTGTGAAAATGTCAAAAAGAGATGGGGAAAAAAGAAAAGGTATGGATGAATGAATGAGGTAATTTGGTTGTTGAAAATTGATTTTAAATGCATAATGTAGTGTATTAAAGCGCTTAGAGTGGTTAGTCACTATTCTTGGCCAAAATAGTTTCTACCCATCCCTTAGCCTACATTACAACCCGGAAAAGTCCTAATTGATCTTAAGCTTTACATTCTAATATTAGTGGAGCATTACACTAAGGGAAAGCTTATGGGTCATTATGTGTAACTTGTGAATTTCTTGTGAAAGTGAGCGAAAATTAATTCTTGTACCCATTGTGCTATAATTTGTATTTATATGAGTGATTATGGGTAACTCTCTTATGGTGAGGGTCACATGTTTGATGAATATGGGTGATTCTTGTGATGTCTTTGATTGATAAATATGCATGAGTTTGCCAGTTGTGGATTCCATTCTTGAGGCTAGGGTGTTTTGAAAGTAGGATTCTTGAGCTTTCAATTGCGTATAACATGCTTAGTGTTGTAAACTTGCATTCCATGTAGTCATTGTAGTGCTAGCTTGAATTTTTTGCATCTAGTAGAAGTGTATTAAACTCATGGTATTTATAGTTAAGAGTTGTTCGAGGATGAACAAGGCTTTAAGTGTGGGGTGGTGATGTTGGGTGTATTAATGCATTCTAGTGTTACTATTCTAGCTTTTTTAGCCTTGTTTTTAGGATGATTCTTATGCTATATGTGTTGATAAAGATATAAATGAGCATTTATGTGTCCAAGTATGTGTTTACAATGTTTAATGGTGTTTCCACACAAGTTTTGATTCAATTCGACCATTTAGAAGTCAACCAAGAAAACTAGCGTAACTAACTTGAGCTAGGTGTTTTTCTAGTCTATTGTGTTGGGTTCTAATATTTTAATGATTTAATAAGGTTGTTATTATATATTTATATGTGAAACAACTTATTTATAATTTTCAGGGGTTAATTGGATCAAGACAAGGGTCAAAACAATAAGATTAAGCTCAATATGAATTTAGCCTATGCTTAGCTCATGTTTCTAGTTCACCATCTTGGATGTTGTGTTGTTTTGAGCTCTGAATTGTTGTGTTTAATGTTTTAGGATGCTTGTTAAATTGATTATGATGATATATGAAGTATATAAAATCTTCAAATCAAGTGGAAACAACTCAAAGAGGCTCGGAATGGCTCAACAAAAGTACAATACAAAGATTGACGCAGTTTGGACCCCTGAAATGTATGGGGCGCGTGTTGTCTGTAGGAAGGTCCAATGGATGTATTCAAAAACCACTGGATTCATAAGAGGCCTAGTTTTTTTACCCATATGAGCGTGTAGCATTTGGTGGAGTTTGAGGAGGTGCCACGACGCGGTGAAATCGCCGTGAGATTATGGAAATTAACAATTGTCGATTGGCTCGACACCGCGACACGGTGGCCATCAAAAGCGAAAAAAATTTCTTTCTGAACAATTATTACGTTTAAATCCAATCCCAATGGGTTTATAACTTATCTACTATAAATATAACATGTTAAATCACGTTTTAATCATCTTGGGACATCTTGGAACACCCTAGATCACTTGGGACATCATTGGAGGCTACCACAACTTATTTTTAGGTTTTATCATTCTTTAATTTAGTTTTGGTATGATTTGTATCATCACTCCAAGGGATTAGATGATGAATATTTCCATTCAAGGCTAAACTCCCTTTCCGGGGATAAGGCCAAGATCATGAATACTTTTGTTTTGAATTAATTTCGTTTAATTTGCTTATCATTATTGGTTGTTTGTTTATTCTTAATTTAACTATTTTAAAGATTAGCTACCCTTAGAATATATCAATTGTCAACCTTTTGATCTCGGAAGAGGGAATAGGGAGATAGAGCACGGGAATAAATAAAGTATGATTTTTATTCTTTTATTAAATAAAGGATTTGAATTAGCGTCTAGGACAGGGATGTACTTACACACCTTACTTGATTCAACATAGGATGGTAGATTTAAAACACTTAATTGGATTATTACATCCCCTCTCAACGACGTAGTTGTAATGTCCATATTAGGTAAACGATTAGAGGTCGGGAGACTATGATCATGCAGTTAACCCTACGAATCAACAACCAAGCTAAGCGAATTAACGAATGAAGTTCAATAGCGTAGTATGATTGCTCTTAAGATTTAATCCTGGGTTTCTATCCATTGATTTTCCTAAGTTATTACTTTTCTGCATTAGTTTAGTTTACATTTAATTTACAATTCTAAAACTCTATTGTTTACTTTTTCTCAATTTTTAAACTAGA
>NW_025862237.1:0-1033 GCF_002878395.1 Capsicum annuum
TATATTATATTATATTATATTATATTATATTATATTATATTATATTATATTATATTATATTATATTATATTATATTATATTATATTATATTATATTATATTATATTATATTATATTATATTATATTATATTATATTGTATAACTTCATATTGTTCTGCTTTGTTTGTAATTAGTGAAAGAAGAAAGTTTCTTGACTTGAGAGTAAGAGCTTATGTTATTCTTTGTATGTTGTGTCAAAGACCTCAATGGGTAATTCCATCTACACAATCCAACTTGATCTTTTAAGACTTCAACTGCTTCAATACAGCTTGCAGCTACTATCCATGCTCTCCTGCTTGAACTCATTTTGACTTAATTTCTTCTAAAATGTAACTCTTGTTTTCTTTGCTTTTGATTTTCTGACTCTTTAGATTGCTAAGTAAGATTTAATAATGCTCGAGTTTCTGAATATATAGGCAGTGAAGAATGAATTAGATAAGGAGAGTTTAGAGTAGCTAAAAGTGATAAGGAAGTGGTTTTTGGCTTACTATTAGTATTCTTTTTACAGTGTACTCAATGAGTTCTCCAACCAAGTTAAAGTCCAAGTCCACAGGTATTTATTACATAATATTTTCTAATGTATCATATTGTATTATATTACATTATATTATATTGTATTTTTTCCAGCTTTTATTTTGGTTTAGGAATGTTTGTGGCAGAGATATTCTTATAACTAATTTTTCGATGAGCTTTGAAGGTGTGATTTATAATAATTTCATTAATTTCAAGTGTATATTATAGATGAATGTTCGATCGAAGGTGAAAGCTCCTAGAAAAGATATATGATTGCAATGAGTTAAGAGCAAAAGGTAAGACCCTTAGAAACGTGATTCAAACTCTATGACAATTTATCTTTTCAGACCCTTAGAAACGTGATTCAAACTCTATGACAATTTATCTTTTCACCTTTTTCCTCCAACTAAATTTCTTTAAAATAAATTACGACCTAACATTAAGAGATGGTGATTATGATCAACCACTAAGATGATCACAA
>NW_025862238.1:0-1683 GCF_002878395.1 Capsicum annuum
AATTGTATAGTTCTATCAAATATGTATATGTGTAAAATATATATATATATATATATATATATATATATATATATAAAATATATAGAAAGTGTATGAAAATTATATAATTGTTGTATAAAATGTGTAAAAAAAATGTACAGTTATTTTATAAATTGTGTATCAAAACTGTATAATTTTCGTATAGAATATTTATATGTATAAGATATGTAGAAAAACTGTATAGAAGGTGTGTAAAAATGGTATAGAACAAGCCAGTAAATTGAAATGGCTAGAAAGTGGAATTTAAATTCCATGGTCATTTTCATGGAAATAGTTTAATTTAAAGTGTCGTTTCTGTCCTTTTCCCAAAAATAATCTGCAGTAATGTATAATTTCATACTATACATTTAAGTATTAACATTAAACATGTATACTTCT
Organism: Capsicum annuum; assembly: GCF_002878395.1. Lineage (NCBI taxonomy): Eukaryota > Viridiplantae > Streptophyta > Magnoliopsida > Solanales > Solanaceae > Capsicum > Capsicum annuum. Next base: position 418 of record NW_025862238.1, read on the forward strand.
GTATCTTTATCATAGGGTATAATGTAACCTTATACAATAGTAATACTTTCTAATTGTACAATACCAAATAATACATAAAATGCCTCTTAAATTTAATAAGAACTTCTCAATGTATAACATAATGAAATATATAGCAGAAAAATTATATTATACATTAGTCTTCCAAAATAACTAATGTATAATGTAGATATATTATAACTTCTATATTAAAATATAATCTTCTAAAATATATAATATCACACTACACATATAAAATATTCACCTTATACATTAATTATCTACAAGATTAGTAATAATTTTAATGAAAAATTAGTGTAATTGTAACATTACATTGGCTACACGATAATAAGGAATAAGAATGATTCAATTTCCTTTATTACGTGAATTGAAAGTGTACACCAATCGTGTTTTGAATATTCAAGTGTTATTGTAACATTACATTAGCTTGATTGTAGGCATAAATAAAGGAGCACATATATGGAGCAAAAATTGGTGCACTAAAATAGGAGCAAAATATGGTATTTTGATATGTATGAGGGGGATGAGAGAGAAAGAGTAAATTTAAAGAATTTTAAGTAATTACTTTGGGAGTTTTGTAATTTATTTTCCAATATGAGATTTTATGTAATAAGGTAAAGTTACCTTGTGTATATATGTATTTTTCCTCTCTTTTTTTCAAGTCCAAACGGACTTCGACAGGGAGCCCGAAATTCATTTGGAGTCCGATATACACAAACGAACTATGCAACCATACTAAATTCGACGTTCCGGATGCGTTGCCAAAATCAAATTTAAAAAAAAAAAATATCATTTTCACAAAGTTGACCCCAAAATCAGAAATCACAATTTTCCAAACTAAGGGTCAAAATGAGATTTAAAAGCCGTAAAATCATACCAAACATGCTAACACCTTAAAATTGACATTTTGGATCTGCTGGCGAAGTCGAATTTTCCATCCAAGGTTGTTTTGATCAAATGTGGGTCCCACATCTATATTTCCAACTTTTCAATCAATAGATCGAAATGAGCTCGGGTGCACCGGGACCCGCACCAAAGGTCTATTTAGCCTAAAATCGATATTCTGGAGCTCCTGATGCAGTTCGTTCGGCCATCTGTTGCACGAATCAAAAAATATCCACATAAGTTCAAAATAAGGCTCTCGAAGCCATCAAAAACCACAATATTATATAAATGATACCAAAATGCATCGAAAATTATGTCAATCACTCTCACACCCCAGAAATACCATAATGCAACTATGAAGAG
>NW_025862239.1:0-1817 GCF_002878395.1 Capsicum annuum
GTACTGTACCGGCGTGGTACCCGATTCAACATATACATATCTGTACCAGCGTGGTACCCAATCCAATATATATATATATATCCGTATCGGCGTGGTACTCGGTTCAGCATATATATATTCATACTGGCTTGGTACCCGATCCAACATATATATATCCGTATCGGCGTGGTACCCCATCCATCGTATACACATCTGTATTAGCATGGTACCCGATCCAACATATACACATTCTTACCGGCGTGGTACCCGATTCAACATATACATATCTGTACCGGCGTAGTACCCGATCCAACATATACATATCTGTACCGGCGTGGTACCCGATCCAACATATATATATCCGTACCGGTGTGGTACCTGATTCAGCATATACATATTCATACCGGCGTGGTACCTGATCCAACATATGTATATCCGTATCGGTATGGTACCCCATCCATCGTATACACATCTGTACCGGTGTGGTACCCGATCCAACATATACACATCCGTACCGGCATGGTACCCGATCCTACATATACACATCCGTACTGGTGTGGTACCCAATCCAACATATACACATCTCTACCGGCGTGGTACCCGATCCAACATATACACATCCGTACCGGCGTGGTACCCGATCCAACATATAAATATCCATACCGGCAAGATACCCGATCCAACATAAACAAGTATTTTCAATATCAAATTTATACAACCTCACAACATACAACACAATGTACCAAGTTTACAAGTACACTTAAAGTCATAAGACAATTCCATCAAGTAAATTTTCAATAATCCTTTATACACGTATTAACAATCCAAACATCAACAATATCAAGCATATACGAATACCAATTAACAAGTATTCATATCATTACTTTAATGAGTTATCCTTATAAAAAAAGCCACTCATAGACACAATTCAATAAACCATCATTATCACCAATTTAGCCTCTTATGGGCATCAAATAGATATAGTATTTTTATCAATATCAAAACAAAAATATCATAACATAAATCACTATTTGATTCTTACACATACAAGTCACTATTGATGTCTTAATTACTCATTAATTATTAAAAATATCATTATCTTCTTAAATACCGCAATTTGGGTTCTAACATCATCACCTATAACTAGCAGATTCACGCGTATCATTATTTCTTACCTCTTTCCAAATAATACAATCATCATACTAATTCAAGTCATCTATCCCTTAAATATTACTATGCTCATCAATATTTGATCTTAGCATAATTCTCCTCATCATATTATTGCACAATATATACAACTTAATACCATTACAACTCAACTAGGTTCATCACTAGAAAAAATAAAAAAACCGTCATATTCATATACTACATTTACAACAATCTCCTTTCAGGGACATAACACATAATATCATAAATATTACATAATCAATCAATAATATAGTTTTTGAGATTAAAGTTTACTCGTGTCTTTATCCACCTCAACTCCATGCCCGAAGGCCTAGACATGCTTTCTCCCGTCAATTCTAAATTATGAAAATATAAAATAACATGGTCTTCTACTCATAAACCTAGGCTACCTGGATGCCAAGCTTTTGAATGAAGCAAGCCGCAATAAGAATGTTATTTCTTTTCTTTCGTTCCTTGGAATAATCAACCATCTAAAAAATAAGTAATAATAAGCGTAATTAAACAATTACTCTTCAAACAAATATCTTTGGGATTAAAAATCACTAGTTCTATCCTTAATTCAAGGTTTATATCATTCCTCAATGTCAGTTAGCCATTAATTAGCTCTTTCAAGCTTAATCAATCTCCATTAATGAAGTTTTTATGCTAAA
>NW_025862240.1:0-1580 GCF_002878395.1 Capsicum annuum
TTTTAATGAAGGGCAAAAAGTTCAAACAGTATTTCTAAGGCCCTTCACACTGGTAATATATATATATATATATACCCCACTCTATTGAGTTCAAACGTTACAGTAAATAAGATATTTGTTTAAATAATAAAGATGAACACTAATTAAATTCAACATCTTTTGGAGAATTTATTTAATTAAACCTAACATTTACCAAAAAATTTATTAAGCCGATCGACATTCATCTACCGCCTGTAAACTATAAAAAAATAATACGATAATAGAGATATCAAAATAATACAACTAAATTTAACCTTTACATAAAAATATTCTTAAAATGGAGGTATAAATACATTACAATTAAACTTAACCTTTATCTAAAAAATTTCTCAAAGCCGACTAACATTCATCTACCACCTGTAAATTCATCTACGACCTGTAAACTACAACAAAATAATATAATAGTGATCACAAAGCTTCAATTTTGATGAAAATAATTCTTGTCTGAGCAAAAAAAAATGAACCTAAAGAATGACTTGAATGAAAACAAAGAAGATATATATGCACACACGTTGAATTCTATTATGTTGACAAAAATAGTGGAGAAGTTGAGGGTTAGAAAATTAAGAATCTATCAATCTAGACATGAAACCAAATCAAGTTAAATGAGCATCAATCATATGTTTTCAATAAGTAAATCGATTTCTTCTCTAGTTTAACGTGCATCTCAATATTTATAGAAGTATTTTCTTAATAGTGTCCTATTTTAGAAGTATTTTTCTATCCTATTTTAGGAGTATTTTTCTAATTGATCAGTACAAGGAAAAATATTAATTGATTCTTCGTTCATATATTTTAGGAGTCCCATATATTTTAGGAGTCTAATTAACAAAATAAAAATAATTAAATAATAAATTGAAGAAAATAGTAAAAAAACAGTTTTGTCTAAAGAAAGGTTTTTAATGAAGGGTAAAAAGTTCAAATCACTTTTCTAAGGTCTTCACACGTTTCTAAAGGTCTTCTCATCTTCCCTATTTTAGCTCTCCCCATAGTTTATTTACGTGAATTATGACTCACGGGATGAATAGGACCAATTATTGAGGTTCCGAATAAATTTTGAAAGTCTATCTAAAGTGTTGGGTTATTTTAGACAATTAATTAAATTAAGGGCTAATTAGGCCAAATTAACAAACTCATATACTACCCTATAACCCTTATCACATGACTGACTTTCAAGTTTATTGAAAACTGATAGGCTAAACCCCCTAGAACACAAAAACGATAGAAGCAAATGAGAATTATTCGAGGAAGTGAAGTGGTCCAGCGTTCACGTCTCAACCACAATCGAAAATTACAGGTGAATGTGTCAATGTTCATTGATTCATTCAATGCTAAGATATACATATGCATCGTTTGACATGAATTGCTATAGCCTGAGTTGTCGTTGTTATTTGTTATATGTGTGACGGTACAAGAATGATGACAGCAATAATTAAGGAATTATTGAATAATGATGTGGCGGTGGAGTTAGGTTAAGGAGCAGTAATAGTACGAAAATTTCTTGGTTATTTCTCTTTTGTTAAGGTTAGATTAAGTTAGTG
>NW_025862241.1:0-2335 GCF_002878395.1 Capsicum annuum
ATTTAAATTTTGTATGGGCATATGTGTTTTTCGAAATTGAACCCCATGAATAATTTTTAAAAATTCAATGGCCAAACACCTACTTATTACTCTATATCTAAGTAAGAGCCCGTTTGGATAGGATTAAAAAAATAGCTTTTTAGCTTAAATGATTAAAAGATTAAAATAAGTGCTTATAAATTAAGGAGATAAGTGTTTGGATAGAAGTGCTGAAACTGAAAAAAAGTTGTTGATGTGTTTGGTAAACAAATGATGTTCAATACTTTTTTGTTGTTAAAATGACTTAAATGTCCTTAAAGTTGTTAACACCGTAAATAAGGTGAATTATTTATAATTTTTAAATCTAAAATAATTTTTTTGAACAAACCTCTGATGTAATGAAGGATTCAATGAAGACAAAGAAGAAAGATGAAGAGAAAATTGGAGGAAAGAGATGAAGCGAAGCGGCAAAGAGAACAAAAATTATATATTAAGAGCTACAAGTTTAGGATATTAGTGGAATTAGAGGAAAATATAGGGGATAAAAAAGTAAATATTTTGGTCAAACCTAAAAGAATTTTAATCTAAAAAACAAAAAGCTGGGGTACCTAGCTTCTCACTTTTTGATTTTTTTAATCAGTTTTTAGCTTTACTTAAGCACTTTTTTAATTTTACCAAACACCTTAAAAAGCTAATAAAAAGGATTAAAAGCTAGTTTGACCAGATTTTAATCCTATCCAAACGGGCTCTAAGTGATATTTTATTTTTAATTTTGATAAAACACTACTTTAGTTTTATTTACAAAAAAAAAAAAAGAGAGAGAGAAAAAGAGAAAGATATATCTATCAACACAAATCTAACTCATCTTTATCAACAAACAAACAAAAAAGTTTAGATTGTACCTAGTCATGCATTACCAATCTATCAAATCATAAAAGTATAACACAGAAAATTAGAACAATATCAAATTCACAAGATGCAAGTGATCATTTGAGTCAATGTCAACATATGTCAAAGTATTTAAGCTTATATTAACTATTTTTTTTGAAGAAGCATTCATATAATAATTCATTCCTAGTGGGAGGTGGAGAATTTCATATCACAGCACAAAGCTTCTATTGAGACCCATGAAATGACATGTAACACTTCTATTCTGACAAATAATCGACATATGGTACTTTTCAATGGCTTTAATAAGTTTAAACATTCAACTTGCACATTTTTAAATCAATGGTTCTAACCAAATAAGTCAGAACAACAAGGTATCCACCACCACAAACGTCGCAAGGATACATGAAGATTGATTCAAACATACAAGTTTACTATTTTCTTCTTTTTTTGTATCTGAATTTACTATCATAAATGTAATTATATGATCGTGTCTTCGGAGGTTCAACATGTAGTTATGAGACTTGGGTTAACTGAATCATTTTCTCTTAGTGCTAAATAATCCTCCTAAAACTATAACATGATTGATCATATAACTTCTCGAGCAAAAACAAATCCCTTCAATATGTGTCATTTACATGACTGGTCTCTATCCTGCATCTTTTTTCTCTACAAAAAAGTGAAAACATAATAGTTAGAAGCTGCATTTACCAAACCATTAAGATGCTTAGCTATATGTCTCAACAAATTAATCTTAGCGGTCGGTGCTCTTCCTTCACCTATCCAAGAATATTAAAAAATAAATTAATAAATTTATTCACATATTGATTGAAGACCATCTAATAGCTTTTCAAAGATAATAAACTTTTTTATGAGTGAAAAATAGAAAAAGAACACCATAGATTATACTTTATAACATCAAGATAGTATAATTTTAATGAAATTTATTTTTTCATAGAATGGTTGGCCGTCTAAGGTCTCACTGCAATCTGCCTGATTTTCCATTAGTTGCATGCATTTATATCACTGCAAATTCTATAAATAAGCAAACATGCACTTTGATAGTTTCATGATTCAGAGATATATGGAAGCTCCATCACATGTATCTACCTTGAGCACATAAATTGTTTGTGCGATTTGGCAAGTTTTGGTTTATTTCTGTTAAGAGAAAGGTGCTCGAAAAAAATAGAAGAATAAAGAACTCACATGCACTCGTACACATGTTTGAAAGATGATTATTCATCAGGAGGTTAATGTTTGAAAGTCTTTTCTTATTTTATCTGAATGACAAACCTGTTCTTATCGATTGCAAATGGAGGAAAAAGTGATAGTTATGTCCGACTGTCCCAAGCTTCAGCTTTATATAATTAAATATCGATAGTTCATTCCCCTAGAAATATGAAGATCCAAATTCAATCAGATTTTTGTCAGGAAATTGCAAACAATCTTGAACATGAAATGATAACTA
>NW_025862242.1:0-3321 GCF_002878395.1 Capsicum annuum
CAATTAAAGAAATAGAGGAAATCAAAACATCACCTATGAAACTCACCAAAAATGGAGAGAAAAAAAAAAGACGAAGAAGAAGAACCGTGAGAGCTGAGGGAAAAAAATAAACCGAAAGAGTAGAATACTTTATATTTTTCTTGTGAGAGCACAATGAAAGCAAGCCATTGAAAGATGAAGAGACACATTTACCGATGTAGAAAAAAGTCTTCCTATACGTGTTTGGTGTTTTCATAAACCAAAACATCTTTCATGGCCCCACATTAATTTGTCATGTTTATCAATATCATTTACAAAAGTACATACTGATATTTCAAAAATGTCCTTTTGAGGACGACGAAAACTTAAGATTGTCGCTTATAATAAGTAGTAATATATATATAATGTCCCTTTGAGGACGACGAAAACTTAAGATTTTCACTTATAATAAGTATTCCAAAAATGTCCCTTTGAGGACGACGAAAACTTAAGATTGTCGCTTATAATAAGTAGTTATATATATATATATATATATATATATATATATATATATATATATATATATATACACACACCTTGGCGTATCTCACTCCACATTTCATTGCATTTCTTGCTTGAAAGTTTATTAAAAGCAAATGAAATTCTCAAACAATCATTACTCCATAAAATATGCAGAGGATCCTTCTAATTGTAATCATTAAAGTGCATCACAGCTAGGTGAATGCTGTTTCAAGATTATGTAAAGTGAGCTAAACTAAGAGTAATTTTTCTCTAACTTGGGTCCTTTAATCATCAACCAGGAGGCATGATCAAGAAAAATATAAATTAAAACATAATCTTTTGGCCCCTCCACCTAATTCCCTTTTTCTTTTAACTCCCACCTCTCTGATGAATTTTTCTCAACTTTGGCGAATTAAACGAGTCTTCAAAATAATTATATTATTAATCTCTACATGATTAATTTCTATACTAGTCTTCTAATCAAATGATCCATAAGGTTTTCTACTAGCCTTGTGTCATGCTATTAATCTTGAATACCAATAAAACACAGAGATAGTAATATATATGTATATATCTAGTCAGAGGCGAACCAAGGATTTAAAGTCTGTGGGTGCACCGGTGTTGTCAAATGCGTGCATAAGCCTTGAAGCAAGACTCAAAATGTGTTGAGCGCTCGCCTCGCTTAATATGCAGCTTTGGTTCTAATTTCTAATACATACTTTCCCTTGTCAATAAGGCTTTCTAAAGAGACGGACTATTTCACTTTATCAAAAAAAATAATTTTTTTGTTCATATATTTGTCATTCATACTTATATTATTAGTCTTGGACTAGACATATATTTATAATTTTTCTCTCTTTATACCTTTTTTCATTAAATCTCATACTTTATTTGTACTTTGTGCTTAAACACAATAGACCATAATTTTTTTTTACACTTATTGCTTTTGATAATACTGTGGTGCGCAATATTATCTTAAGACGTTAGAAAAACTTTCAGTGTCGATTAAGGGATATTATCATATTCAATTGGTCGCCAAAGACATGAACAATACTGAAAAAACAAACATGAGTTTTAAACTAATAACTTTACTTTCTTATAATAACAAGTTTACTTTTAACATTATTGAATAATTGGTTGTGATAGCTAAATGGTCAAGGATGATTCATTTTACGAGATGGTCGTGGGTTTGAATCCCCAATCCAATAATTTTGATGTTATAAATTTATCAATAAGCCAAGTATTGAAAATAAAAGCATAAATATTGTGTGACTCAGGATTGATGGGTGTGTGGATGGAAGCAATGGCTTCAACCAACTCATCTAGCTACACTACCATTCATCTTGGGGCGCACTATTAAGTATATCCCAATTTCTGAAGGTATATACACATATATACACATAATTTTTTTCGACGTTAACGGGTGCACGTGCACCCTCACTCACACATGTGGGTCCGCCTCTGTATCGAGCAAACTAAAATTTTACATTAATTAAATTAAATTTACAAGAAGATAAATTGAACCTGATCAATTTATGGTGCCATCCAAAAATCTCAGAGCAAGTATTTTGAGATAAGGAAGGTTTTCTTTAAATTTGAAATGGAAAAGGTATATGTATGACCCCTAGCTTTAATAAATAATATAAATATATTTTTCGTTATGTTTTGGGTATAAATATATCTTTGTTGTTAATGAAAAGGTATAAATATACCCTTTATTAACGGTGGGACACGTGTCACACTCTTATTCATTTGTCCCTTTTTGTTTATTTTATCCCCAAATAATTAAACACACCCTAAATTAAAATTCGTACCCAATCCTAATATATCCGACCTGACCCAGTCTGATAGTGAATTCAAGACACGTATGTTCTTTCTTCCCCTTTCTCACACTCCCACTCTCACTAACCCAAAAACTCCTAATGAAACTATCCTCATTCTTAATTAAAATTCCTCCTGGCTCTTAAATTTTCTCCTTTCATTTAAATATTTCATGTTCGAAAAAATTCTAATAGTCTTTTCATCAATCATTTAAAATTTTTGCTTTCTAAATTAGATTTAAAATATGTCCGAAGTTAGTCACAATTTTAGTAATAATTCAGTGAATACTTGTCATTATGGAATAGGCATACATTGCGAAAAGGGAGTGAAACTTGTTATCAAGTTTTTGGCAGCTGAATTTGGAGACCCTGCTCCTTCACCTTTTTCTCTTAGTGGTCCTGCTCATTCATCTGCTTCTTGGATTTCACCTGATTCCAAGTTTGTTGCTATGGTTGTTTCTACATTCGCAATGTTTGCCATGATCATGACTTGAGGACTGCATTAGTTTGCATTTTTTGGGTCGTATGGAGGGGTGATCTGATGATCATATATCAATTTTCTTGAATTATGATCATAAAGCTGATATATCAATTTTCTTGAATTATAATTATGATTACAGAGAGAGTGGGAGTGTGAAAAAGTGAATAAAAAAAAACAGACGCGTGAATAGAGACACGTCTGTTATGTTTCTTGAATTCTCTATTAGACCGGGTCGGGCATTTGTAGGGGTTGCGGATTAGGCGCAGTAAGTTTACTAGATAATAAATATGTGTGTATTTATTTATTTTTATATTATGTATTTTGTGAATATTATTGATTGGAAAAATTTTCATTTTTATCTTCTTGACTTAAGATGTTTTATTAATTCATATTCTAGATTTTTTAAGGTTTCGTCTATCCATTTTAATTTTTCTATTAGATTTTCCATTATTTCTCTAATTTGTTTTCTATAATTAATTTCTTTATGTAGGTCTTCTTGGTTTGCTCTAATTTTCTTAATATATCTTGACATTTTTAGTC
>NW_025862243.1:0-725 GCF_002878395.1 Capsicum annuum
TTGCCTATTTGTATGGGCGGGGTCATTTGGTTGGTCTAACGGGCAAACGGAGCATTTTAAGGCTAAATCAATGTGCTAAAACCTACAATTCTGGGGATGGGCCTAGGGTCCGAGGGTACCATAGGCCAAAAATTATCTTGGGTGTGCTAGAGAGGCTGGGGAGTGCCTTAGTGTTGCCTGTTTGTGTGGGCGGGGCCATTTGGTTGGTTAAACAAGCAAAATAAAATGTATAGGACATTTCGAGGCCAAATCGGTGTGCTATACCCCACGATTTCGGGTGTGGGCCTGGGGTCTAAGGGTGTTGTGGGCCAAAAATTGACCTGGGCATGCCTCAGAAGCTGGGAAACATCATGGTATTTCTTATTTGCATGGGCGGGGCTATTTTGTTGGTCTATCGAGCGAACGAGGCAATTTGGGGCCAAATCCGTATACTAGAGCCCACGGTTACGGGGGTGGGCTCGGGGTCCGGTGGTGCCGTGGGTGGAATATGACCTGGGAATTCCAGGGAGGCTGGGGAGCGTCTTAGTGTTACCTGTTTGTGTTGACGGATCCATTTGATTTGTCAAACGGTTAAAGTAGTGCAAACAGGGCTTTTTAGGATAGATCGGTGTTCTATAGCCCATGGTTCCTAGGGTGGCCCAAGGATCCAGGGGTGCTGTGGGCTGAAAATCGACTTCGGTATGCCATGGAAGCTGGGAGCATCCTAGTATTGCCCATTTGTGTAG
>NW_025862243.1:825-8258 GCF_002878395.1 Capsicum annuum
GTTAAAGTAGTGCAAACAGGGCTTTTTAGGATAGATCGGTGTTCTATAGCCCATGGTTCCTAGGGTGGCCCAAGGGTCCGAGGGTGCTGTGGGCTGAAAATCGACTTCAGTATACCATGGACGCTGGGAGCATCCTAGTATTGCCCATTTGTGTAGGCGGGGCCATTTGGATGGTCAAACGGGCGAAACGGCACAAACGGGGCATATTAGGGCCAAATCGGTATGCTATAGCCCACGGTTTTAGGGGTGAGCCCACGGTCCAGCAGTGTCATGGGCCGAAAATTGACCTGGGCATGCCAGGGAGGCTGGGAGCGTCTTCGTATTTCCCGTTTGTGTGGGAGGGACAATTTGGTTGGTCAAACGGGCGAAATGATGCGAACGACGCATTTTAGAGATAAATTGATGTGCTACAGCCCACTATTCTAGAGGTGGGACAAGGGTCCAGGGGTTTCGTAGGCCAAAAATCAACTTGGGAGTGACAGGGCGGTTGAAAAGCATCCTAGTGTTTCCCGTTGGTATAGGAGGGGCCATTTGGTTGGTCACATGGGCAACATAGCACGAACGGGTAATTTTGGGGCCAAATCGGTGTGCTATAGCCTACGGTTCTAGGAGTGGGCCGAGGGACCGGGGGTGCCACGGGCCAAAAATCGACCTGGGAGTGCTAGGGTGGCAGGGGAGCATCCTAGTATTGCCCATTATTATGGGTGGGGCTATTTCGTTGGCCAAATGGGCAAAACAGTGCGAACGGGGAATTTTGGTGTAAATCAGTGTTCTAGATCCCACGGTTCCGGGGGTGGGCTTGAGGTTCGGGGGTATCGTGGGCCAAAAATTGACTTGGGTGTGCCAGAGTGGCTGGAGAACGTCCTAGTATTTCCCTTTTGAGTGGGCGGGGCCATTTGGTTTGTCAAACGGGCAAAGCAGGGCATTTTGGGGCAAAATCGATGTGCTATAGCCTATGCTTTGGGGGTGGGCCCGGGTTCTAGGACTTTCGTAAGCCGAAAATCAACCTGTCCATTCCAGGGAGACTAGGGAGAGTCCTAGTGTTGCCCAATTGTGTTGGCGGGGCCATTTGGTTGGTCAAACAGGCGAAAAGGCGCGAACGAGGCATTTTAGGGCCAAATCTGTGGCCACAGTTTCGGGGGTGGGTCTGGGGTCTGAGGGTACCATAGGCTAAAAATCGACCTGGCATGCCATAGAGGCTGGGGAGGCCATTTGGTTGGTTAAACAGTCGAAACGGTATGAATGGGGCATTTTGGACAAAATCTGTGTGCTATAGCCCACGGTTTCGGGGGTAGGCCTGGGGTTCGGGGGTACAGTGGGCCAATAATTGACCTGGTCATGCTAGGTAGGTTGGGTGGCATCCTAGTATTGCCCGTTAGTATGGGCGGGGCCATTTAATTGGTTAAACAGGAGAAACGGTGCAAATGGGGAGTTTTGGGGCCAAATTGGTGTTGCTATAGCCTACAATTTCAGGGGTAGGCCGGGGGTCTGGGGGTACCGTGGGCCAAAAATTGACCTGGGCGTGCTAATAATGCTAGGGATAGTCCTAGTCTTGCCTGTATGTGTGGGCGGTGCTAATTGGTTAGTCCAACAGGTGAAATGACGCGAATGGAGAATTTTGGAGCCAAATTAGAGTGCTATAGCTCATGGGTCCAGGGGTGCCGTCGGCCAAAAATAGAATTGGGGGTGCCAAGCAGGCTAGAGAGCATCCTAGTGTTGCCCATTTGTGTGGGCGAGGCCATTTGGTTGGTATAATAGGCAAACAGGGCATTTTGGGGCCAAATCGGTGTGCTACAGCCCACGGTTCCGGCCTAAAAGGCACTGTTCATGTCGTTTTGCCCGTTTGACCAACCAAATTTCCCCTCCTTAAAAAAGAGCAACTAAATCACCCCTCACATACAAATGGGCAACACTAGGACACACCCGAGCCTCCCTAGCATGCCCAGGTCGATTTTTGGCCCACAGTAACCCCAAACTCTGAGCCCACCCCCAGAACCGTGTGCAATATAGCACACTGATATGGCCCCAAAATGCCCCATTCATGTCGTTTCTCCTAGGGCTGTGCAAAAACCAAACCGACCGATAAACCAAACCACTAAAAATGTTATTGGGTTATTGGTATTGGGTTATCGGGTTAATGGTTTTTTATTGGTTCTATAAAAATTTTTATTGGGTAAACGGTTCGATATTGGTTTTAGCTTATTGGGTTATTGGTTAAACTGATAACCCAATAAGGATACACTAAGTTATTGTTTAATCCTATTTATGTTATATATATTAATATCTCTCTCTCTCTTTTTATCTATCTATTTATCCCTCTCTCTCTATATATATATACATGTAGATATGTATATGTATATAGATTATATGCACTACTAACTCACAATTCTGTGATTCACAAAGTATTAACCTATTTAGGGAAACAAAGGGACAATATAAAGCTCAGCTATTATCGTAATGAAAAGTTTGAAGTATTTAAAGCTTCAAACAATTAGGATTTAATTTTATGCCTAACTAACATTCAGTTCAAGTTTGAAGATTCTTGTAAACTAAAATGCATTGCGTAAGTTTTGGCGGTAATTAAGATTTCATTTTTTTTATGTTAGTTGTTGCTATTTCTATTTTAAAAGTATTTTCTTATTGGTTAAACCGAAAACCGAACCGTTAAGGACCAAAAACCTATAAACCGAAATCGATAAGAAAATATCTTATTGGTTGGTTGTTGGTTTTACATATTTAAAAACAAAAAATTGATAAACCGAACCAATAACACGTAAAACCAAACCGAACCGACTGATGCACACCCCTAGTTTCGCCTGTTTGACCAACCGAATCACCTCTCCCACACAAACGGGAAACACTAGGACGCTCCCAGCCTACCTGGCATGCCTAGGTCAATTTTTGGCCCACGGCACCCCCGGACCCTGGGGCCACCCCCCTGAACCATGGACTATAGCACACCAATTTGGCCCCAAAATGCCCCGTTCGCGTCGTTTTGCTCCCGGAACTGTGGACTACAGCATAATGATTTTGCCCCAAAATGCCCCGTACGCGCCGTTTCGCCCGTTTGGCCGACCAAATGACCCCTCCTACAAAAATGGGAAACACTAAGGTGCTACCCAGCATACCTAGCACGCCCAGGTCAATTTTTGTCCCATGGCACCCTCTACCCTAGGGCCCATACCCGAAAACGTGGGCTATAGCACATCGATTTGGCCCTAAAATGACCAGTTCACACCGTTTGACCACTCAAATGGCCCCGCCCATAGAAACGGGCAATACTAGGATGCTCACCAGCCTCCTTGGTAGGCCCAAGCTGATTTTCGGCCCACGACACGCTCGAACCCCGGGTCCACCCCCGGAACCGTGTGCTATAGCACAAAAATTTAGCCCCAAAACACCCTGTTTGTGCCGATTCGCCTGTTTGACCAACCAAATGTCACTTCTCACACAAACAGGCTATACTATGATGATCCTCCACCCCCTAGAATGACCAGGTCAATTGTTGGCCCACGACATCCACATATCCCGAGCCCACCCCCAGAATTGTGAGCTATAGCACACCAATTTGGCCCCAAAATACCCCGTTCACGCCATTTCACCCGTTTAACTGACCAAATGGCCTCTCTCATATAAACAGGAAACACTAGGATGATCCCGAGCCTCTCTGGCACGCCCAGGTCAATTTTGGGCCCACGACACTCCCGGACCCCGAGCCCACCCCTAGAATCGTAGGCCATAGCAATAACGATTTAACCCCAAAATGCCCTATTTATGCCGTTTTGCCTGTTTGCCCAAGTAAATGCCCCCACCCATATAGACGGGCAATACTAGGGTGCTCTCCATCCTCCTTGGAACGCCTAAGTCGATTTTTGGCCCACGGCACCCCCGAACCCCAGGCCCACCCCCGAAACCATGGGCTACAACATACTGATTTTTCCCTAAAATGGCCCGTTTATACCGTTTAGCTCATTTGACAGACCAAATGGCTCCGCCCACACAAACGGGCAATACTAGGGTACTACCCAGCATACCTAGCACACCCAGGTCAATTTTATACCCACGGCACCCCCAGACCCAGGGCCCACACCCAGAACCGTAGGCTATAGCACATCGATTTGGCCCTAAAATGCCCCGTTCACACTATTTAACCCGTTTGGCCAACCAAATGACCCCTTTCACACAAACAGGCAACACTAGGACCCTTGCCAACCTCCCTGGCAGGCGCAGGTTGATTTTTAGCCCACAACACCCCGGGCCTACCCCTGAAACCGTGGACTATAGCACACCGATTTAGCCCCAAATTACCCCGTTCGCGCCATTTCTCTTATTTGACCAATCAAATGGTACTTCCCACACAAAAAGGCAAGACTATGACGCTCCTCAACCCCCTTAGAATTGCCAGGTTAATTTTCGGCCCACGACACCTCCGAACCCTGAGCCCACCCCTGGAATCATGAGCTATAGCACACCAATTTGGCCCCAAAACACCACGTTCGTGCTATTTTGCCCGTTTGACCAACCAAATATCCCCCCGCCTACACAAATGGGCAACACTAGGATGATTTATGGCCTCCCTAGCGCACCCAAGTCAATTTCCAGCCCACAACACGCCCGGTCCCCAGGCCCACCCCTAGAACCGTGGGCTATAGCAATACATATTTGGCCCCAAAATGCCATGTTCGCGCCGTTTTGTCTGTTTGACCAACCAAATTTCCCCGTCCACAAAAACGGGCAACACTAGGATGCTATCCAGCCTCCTTGGCATGCCTCGATCGATTTTTTGCCCACAACACCCCCGAACCCTGGGCCCACCCCCAGAACCGTGGGCTATAGCCCACCAATTTAACCTTAAAATTCCCCATTTATACTATTTCTCCTGTTGGACCAGCCAAATGGCCCCGCCCATACAAACGGGCAATACTAGGATACTCCCCAGCCTTCCTAGAATGCCTAAGTTGATTTTTAGACCACGACACCCCTGAACCCAAGCCCGACCCCTAAACCGTGGGCTTAGCACACCTATTTTGCCCTAAAATGCCCCGTTTATGTCGTGTCTCCTATTTGACCTACAAAATGGTCTCTCCCACAGAAACGGCCAATATTAGGATGCTCCCCAGCCACCCTGAAATGTCCAGGTCAATTTTTAGCCCACGACACCCCCAAACCCCAGGCCAAACCCTAGAACCATGGACTATAGCATACCGATTTAGCCCTAAATTACCCTGTTCCACTGTTTCACCTATTAGACCAACCACATGGCCCTACCCATAAAACAAGAAATACTAGGACACTCCCCAGCCTCCTTAGAATGCCCAGGTTGATTTTTGACCCACTAAAACCTCAGAACCATAGGTTATAGCTCACCGATTTGGCCCCAAAATGCCCCGTTTGAGCCATTTTGCCCATTTGATCAACCAAATGGCCCTTCCCATACAAACGGGAAATACTAGGATACTCCTCATCCTCTCTGGCACACCTAATGAAATTTTTGGCCCACGACAACCCAACCCTGGGCCCACCCCCGGAACCGTGGGCTATAGCACACTGATTTAGCCTCAAAACATCCCGTTCATGCCATTTCATCTATCTGATAAACCAAATGTCCCCGCCCACACAAACAAAAAATACTAGGATTCTCCCTAGACTCCCTGGCATGCCCAAGTCGATTTTCGGTGCATGGCACCCTTGGACTTTGGGCTCACCCGCATAACTGTTGGCTATAGCAGTTTGATTTGGCCTCAAAATTCCCTATTTATGCCGTTTCACCTGTTTGACCAACCAAATGGACCCGCTCATACAAATGGGCAACACTAGGATGCTCCCTAACCTCCCTGGCAATCTCAGGTCAATTTTTGGCCCACGGCACCCCCGAAGTATATGGGACAAATGGCTATCTTATCTTTTGATGATATCTTTAGAGGTCAACACATAGAGGCTCAAGACTTGATTACCTCAAGGATACGAGAACATGCATGGAGGACCCATATTGAGCATGCCATTAAACAAACCCGTGTGTGGAAGATTGTGGGGGGGCTTACATTTAATGTCAATTCAAGACTACAAGTTTTGAAGTGTGACCCCATAGTTTTTTAGCATTGAAGAAGCACCCTTCATTAAGGGTATTTTGGGTTTTTCACATATTAAAAAACAACCCATGACCTCCCCTTTCAATAAGGGTATTTTGGTCCATTATACTAAGCTAGGCTATATATAGTCTCTTATTAGGTCTTTTCTCTTTAGTTGTTTAATGACGAAAATATGAGACATTGAAAATCCTCTCTCTTGAGAGTAGACCACCTTAGTGTAGTTCTTAGTTAGGGTTTGGACTAGCCATTGTAGCTTAGTTCTTGGAAAAGCCAATATTGTTCTTTTCTTGAAAACGGTGGATCTTGAGGTGAGTTGATTCCCTTGGCGGTCACCGTAAGAACTTGGTTCTTGTTAACTTATTTTGTAGAGGTTTTAGAGTTTTATACACTCTTTAGTTGCTACCTAATTAGTTCTCTTTGTTTCTAGTTACCTATCCTTTTATTGTTTTAAGTTTGTGTTTGCTTCTTGTATGGTATTGTTGTCTTGATGTTGCGGATTTAGGCGTGTTGTTATGACTATTTGTGGACTGTTTTGGTGTTTTAGATACTATTTGGTATCATAGCCATAATTGATTTTGTTTTCACGAGATTAATCTTAGGCTTGCTATCTTGAAAAATCATAAAAATAGTGTTGGAAAAACTGAAAAACGCAAAAAAAAATTAATCTGTCCCATTTTTGTGTTCGGGCCGAGATTTGAGTCTTGGTTTTCTTGCTCTTTTTTGTGTTTTGTTGTTTCTAGTGTTAGTCCCTTCTTCACTAACATCAATAGAGTCTACATCTAAATTTTGAGCTAAATCCAAGTGGTTCTTGAATGTTGGAAGGTTGTTGATATTGTTGAAGATTGGTGGTTAGAAAAATATTTTGTTGATGTTGTTGTTGAAGATTGGTGACTGGAAAAACGTTTTGTTGATGTTTTTGTTGAAGATTGGATCTTTAATAGGTATTGTTGATGTTGGGGAGGTCCAACGTTAACCTTAGAACTCCAAATTTCAAAGTTGTGTTCTTGGTGTTCTTCAACATCTTCATATCTTGTTGAAGAGAAAATGGTTTGTTTGATCTAAAATCAAAAAAGAAAGAAGGTGTGGTCTTGTTAGTCTTGAAACACATTCCAAGACTACTAAAAAAGAAGAAAGGTGGACAAAATACTTTTAAAAGGTCTTATTACCAAAAGAGAGAAAGGGGTCTTCCCAAGACCTCGCCCACACAAACGGGCAACACTAGGATGCTCCCCAGCCTCCCAAGCATGCCCGGTCAATTTTTGACCCACGAAACCCCCGGGCCCCAGGCCCACCCCAAAAATCATGGGTTATGGCACACCGATTTGGCCCCAAATAGTCCCATTC
>NW_025862243.1:11258-15944 GCF_002878395.1 Capsicum annuum
AAATCATGGGTTATGGCACACCGATTTGGCCCCAAATAGTCCCATTCGCGCTGTTTCTCTCATTTGACTAACTAAATAGCCCTGCCCATACAAATGGGCAACACTAGGACGCTCCTCGATCTCCTTGACGTGCCCAGGTCAATTTTTGGCGCACGACAGCCTCAGAATCCACCCTCATCCCTGGAATCGTGGGCTATAGCAAACCGATTTGACCCCAAAATGCCCTGTTTGCTTCGTTTCCCCCGTTTGTCTAACCAAATGGCTCCGCCCACACAAACGGGCAAAACTAGGATACTCCTCAGCCTCCCTGGCACCACTAGGTCAATTTTCAACCGACGAAACTCCCAAACCCTGGGCCTACCCCCAGAATCATTGGCTATAGCACACCGATTTGGCCCCAAATAGCCCCATTCATGCTGTTTCTCCGGTTTGCCTAACCAAATGACCCTGCTCACATAAATGGGCAACATTAGGATGCTCTCCGGCCGCCATGGTATGCTCGGATCAATTTTTGGCTCACGGCACCCTCGAACCCCGGTCCCACCCCGAAACCGTGGGCTAGCACACCGATTTGGCCCGAAAATGCCCCATTCGTGCCGTTTCACCCTAATGTCCCCGCCCACACAAACGGGAAATACTAGGACGCTCCTCAGCCTCCCTGTCAGACCCAGGTCAATATTAAGCCCACCAAACCCCCGAACCCTGGGCTGACCCCCACAATCGTAGGCTATAGCGCACTAATTTAGCCCCAAAATGCCCTGTTCGCGCCATTTCACCCGTTTGACCAACCAAATGGCCGCGTCCACTCTGACGGGCAATACTAGGATGCTCCCCAACCTTCCTGTCATGCCTAGGTCAATTTTTGCCCTATGGCACCCCCGAATCTCTGGCCCAACCCCGGTACCGTGGGATATATCACACTGATTTAGCCCCAAATAGCCCCGTTCACGCCAATTCTCCAGTTTGACCAACCAAATAGCCCCTTCCACACAAATGGGAAATACTAGGATGCTCCCCAACCTCCCTGTCACCCCCTAGTTGATTTTCGGCGCACGAAACCCCAGGACCCCGAGCCCACCCCCCAAACCATAGGCTGTAGCATTTAGATTTGGCCTCGAAATGCCCCATTCACGCAGTTTCATTTGTTTGACCAACCAAAAGGCCCCTCCAATACAAAGGGGTAACACTTGGAGGGTCCCCAACCTCCCTGGCATGCCCAGGTCTATTTTTTGCCCACGGAACCCCCGGACCCCGGGCTCACCCCTAGAACCGTGGACTATAACGCACCGTTATTTCCCCAAAATGTGTTGTTCGCTCTATTTTACCCGTTTAACCAACCAAATAGCCCTTCTCACACAAACGGGAAACACTAGGACGTTCCCCAGCCTCCCTATACAACCAGGTTAATTTTCGACCAACGGCACCCTCAAACCTCGGGCCCACCCTAGAACCATGGGCTATAACAACTAAATAGGCCCTAAAATGCCCCGTTCACACTGTTTCGCCCATTTAACCAAACAAATTGCCCCGCCAACACAAACAGGCAACACTAGGACGCACTTCATCCTCCCTGGCAAGCTCAGGTCAATTTTTGACAGACGGTACCCCCGGACCCCGGGCCCACACCCAAAATCGTAGGCTATAGAAGACCAAATTGGCTCCAAAATGCCCCGTTTGTGCCGTTTCGCCCGTTTGACCAACCAAATGGCCCCGTCCACACAAACGGGAAATACTAGGACGCTCCTCCCCCTTTCTAGCACGCCCAGGTTAATTTTTGGCCCACGACACCACCAGAACTGTGGGCTATAGCACACCAATTTTGCCCCAAAATGCCCCGTTCTCGGCGTTTCAACCATTTGAACAACCAAATGGCCCCGTCCACACAAACGGACAATACTAGGATTCTCCCCAGCCTCCCTGGCATGCCCAGTTCGATTTTTAACCCACGACACCCTCGAATACTAGCCCCACCCCCAGAACTGTAGGATATAGCACATCGATTTGGCCCCAAATAGCCCTGTTCTAGCCGTTTCTCCCATTTGACCAACCAAATGGCCCCGCCTACACAAATGGGCAACAATAGAATGCTCCCCAACATCCCTGGTACACCTAGGTCAATTTTTCACCCATAGCACATCTGTACCCCGAGCCCACCCCCAAAATCATAAGAAATAGAACCCCCAGACCCCGGACCCCAGGCCTACCCCCGGCACCATCGAACCCCGGGCCCACGTCTTGATCGTTTGAGTCGTATCACCCATTAGACCAATTAAATGGACCCTCCCACACAAACGGGAAACACTAGTACGCTTCCCAGCCTCCCTGGCACGCCCAGGTCAATTTTTATCCTATGGCATCCCAGGTCCACCCCCAGAACCATGGGCTATAGCACACTGATTTGTACCCAAAACACCCCGTTCGATCCGTTTCACCCGTTGGACAAAACAAATGGCCCCACCCATACAAACGGACAACACTAGGATGCTCCCCAGCCTCCCTGGCACTCCCAAGTCGATTTTTAGCCTACGGCACCCACGAACGCTAAGGGGTGGGGTATAGCACACCGATTTAGCCCCAAAATGCTCCATTCATGCTATTTTGCTCGTTTGACTAACTAAATGGCTCCTCCCACATTAATGGGAAACACTAGGATGCTCCTCATCCTCCTTGGCACGCCCTGGTCGATTTTTGGTCAACGAAACCTACGAAACCCGGGCCCACCCCTGGAATCATGGGCTATAGCACACCGATTTATCTCCAAAACACCTTGTTCTCACCGTTTCGCCCGTTTGACGAACGAAATAGCCCCGTCCACACAAAAGGGAAATACCAGGACTCTCCCCAGCCTCCCTGGCATGTGCCAAGGTTAATTTTTGGCCTATGGCACCCCCGGGCCCACCCCCGGAACCCTGTGCTACAGCATACTGATTTGGCCCAAAACAACCCCATTTCTCCCGTTTGACCTACCAAATGGCTCTTCCTACACAAACGAGTAACACTAAGACGCTCCCCAGCCTCCTTAGCACGCCCAGGTCAATTTTTGGCCCACGCCACCCCCAGATCCAAGGCCCAACCCAGAACCGTGGGCTATAGCTCCCAAATTGGCCCAAAAATACCACGTTCGCGCTGTTTTGCCCCTTTGACCATCCAAATGGCCCCGCCCACACAAACAGGAAACACTAGGATGCTTCCCAACCTCCCTGGAATGTCCAGGTCAATTTTTAGCCCACGGCACCCCCGAACCCCCGATCCCACCGATTTGGCCCCAAAATGCCCCATTTGCACTATTTCGCTTGTTTGACCAACCAAATGGCCCCGCCTACACAAACTGGCAACACTAGGATGATCCTAAGACTCCTTAGCACGCCCAGATCAGTTTATAGCCTACAGAACGGCCAGACCGCGGGCCCACCTTCGGAACTATGGGCTATAGGACACCGATTTGGCCACAAAATACCTCATTCGCACCATTTAGCCCGTTTGACAAACCACGGCACCCCCAAACCCCGAGCCCACCCCCTGAATCGTGGGGCATAGAACACCGATTTAGTCTTAAAATGCCACATTAGCATTGTTTCTCCTGCTTGACCAACCAAATAGCCCTGCCCACACCAACGGACAATACTAAGATGCTCCCCAGCCTTCCTGTCACCCCCGGATTGATTTTCGACCCACAGAACCCCCGGATCCCAGGCTCACCCCCGAAATCGTGGGCTATAGCACACCAATTTAACCACAAAATGCCCCGTTCGTGCCATTTTACTTGTTTGACCAACCAAATGTCCCCGCCCACATAAACGGGAAACACTAGAACGCTTCCACTCTATGCCCAGGTTGATTTTTGGCCCACGGCACGCCTAATACCGTGGGTTATAACAGCCTGATTTAGCCCTAAAATGCCCGATTCGCACCATTTCGCTCGTTTGACCAACCAAATGACCCCGCCCACACAAACGGGAAATACTAGGATGCTCCCCCGCCTCCATGGCACACCCAAGTCAATTTTTAACCCACAGCACCCTCAGACCCCGGATTCACCCCCGAAACTGTGGGCTATAGCAAACTGATTTGACCTCAAATAGCCCCGTTCGTGCTGTTTCTTCCGTTTCTCAAACCAAATGGCCCCACCCATACAAACGGGCAATACTAGGATGCTCTCCGGCCTCCCTGGCATGCCCAGGTTGATTTTTCGCCCCTGGTAACCCAGAACCCTGTCCCACACTCGGAACCGTGGGAAATAACATACAAATTTAGCCTCAAAATGCCCGGTTCACGGCGTTTTGCCCGTTTGACCAACCAAATAGCCCCTCCCACTTAAAAGGCCAACACTAGGACTGTCCCCAGCCTCCCTAGCAAGCCCAAGTCAATTTTTTGCCCATTTCACCCATGAACCCCGAACCCACCCCCAACACTGAGGACTATAGCACACCTATTTAGCCTCAATACACCCAATTCATATCGTTCCACCCATTTGACCAATCAAATATCCCCGCCCACACAAACAGGCAACACTAGATAGCTCCCTAGCATCCATGGCACGGCCAAGTCAATTTTTGGTCCACGACACCCTCGTACCCTGGGCCCACCGCCAGAATCGTAGGCAATAGCACACCGATTTAGATCTGAAATGCATCGTTCGCTCCGTTTCTCCCGTTTGACCAACCAATTAGCCTCGCCCAGAAAAAT
>NW_025862244.1:0-1527 GCF_002878395.1 Capsicum annuum
GATATAATTATTTGCTAATTCTTGAATAATTGCAGCTATTCCAATAAGTTATTTATTTGCGTAAAAATTAGGTATCTCAATTTTGGGTATCTCTGGCTGCTGCACAATATCTTCCAGTATAATCATATCTCTGGTTAATCCTATTTTTACAATTTGTATAACTGGTTTGATCTCGTCATATAATATCTCTGCTAGTGTAGTATAAAACTTTATATAAAATAGATTTCCTTTGGTTACTCTTTTATAGGTGGTGAATACTTTATGTAATTCTTCTATAGCTGTTAGTTCTTCTCCATCTTGGGTATATATGGTATTTAATAATCCATAGTCGAATAAAGTCTTTATTAAGCTTGGGTTGGTTTTGGGTAATCCGATTAGCTTGTTGTAACCTTGAAATTTTTGGGTTATATAGTTTGTGTTTGATTCTTGGATATTTGTAGCTCTAGGGTTAACGTTTAGAAAAGTTTGTACTTTGTAGATATTTTCTATATATCCTCGGGCTATATGGTTGGTAGCCCATTTTTATATCTTCTTCAGCTGCCAACCATATAGCCCATTTTTCTCTTATAAATATGTAAGCCACTCGGCAAGATAAAGGCAAGACTTTCATGTGTTGAAAGCAAGCCTCCTCCTTTGTAAACAAACTTTTGAATATTTAATAAAAAGTAGATATATTTCCAAGGAAAAACTATGGATAAACAAAGCCCAGAATTATCAAACCTACCAGAACAGGTCTATTTATTTACGATTATGAATAGCTAAATTCATAAATTCCTGACAATCACGATATGATAAAATAAGTTCATATTAGTTACTTTATAGTAGAATTATTCGAAAAAATAGCATGTTAAGAATTTTATTAGCAATGTGGAAACGGAGAAAAATTCCTAAGAACTATGTCATCCTAAAGGTGAAATCGGTAAGGCAAGAAAGCCTTGGTGGGGAGTAGTCAGAGTAGAGACATTATTTAAGGGAAAAATATCTAGATTACCATGCTAATAGTGACCGAATAACATGTTATTTAAGAATAATCTAGTAAATAGTAATCTAAAATGATCATATTTTGTTTTGTGTATGATTGAAGGGAATATTTTAAAAATAACATCATATGAAAAAGCATGACTACCTATTTATCTGATGGAATGATAGATAAATTTAAAATACTTGTTTTCAATGTACTTAAAGATATAGAAATAGTAGATATAAGAAAAATTATATACAAAGAGGTATTTTATTTTAATGAAGATTTATTAAGTTCTATTGAAAACTTACACCTATATAATGAAAGCTACTGCTCATATTTAGATAGTTGTTACTCAGATGGATATTATACAGATTAGAAATGTTAGAATATATTAGAAAAATTAGAGAAAACCAAAGTTACCTATATGAAGAAATTAATTATAGAAACCGACTCAAAGAAATAATGGAAAATCTAAAAGAAAAATTAATATGGATAAAAGAAACCTTAGAAAATTTTAAAAAAAGTACAGATAATATTTTATATAACATAAAAAACTCATTAAG
>NW_025862245.1:0-3288 GCF_002878395.1 Capsicum annuum
ATATTATTCCTATATCCTTAATCACATACAAAATAAGTATTTTAAATTTATCTACCATTACATTAGATAAATAATTATTCATTTTCATAAAATTGCTATTTTCAAAATATTTCCTTCAATCATATACATAACGAAATATGGTCATCTTAGATTACTATATACTAGATTATTCTTAAATAACATGTTCTTTAGTCACTATTAGCATGGTAATCTGGATACTTTTCCCTTAAATAGTGTCTCTACTTTGGTTACTCCCCTATCACGGCTTTCTTGCCTCACCGGTTCACCTTTAGGATGTCATAGTTCTTAGGGATTTTTCTCCTTTTCCACTTTGCTAATAAACTTCTTAACATGCTATTTTTCAAATAATACTACTATAAAGCAACTAACATGAACTTATTTTATCATATCATGATCGTTAGGAATTTATGAATTTAGCTATTCATAATAGTAAATGAATATACCTGTTCTGGTTTTGATAATTCTAAGCTTTGTTCCTCCATAGATTTTTTCATTAAAATATACTTATTTTTTAATAAATAAGCAAAATTTTTTGTTGTGAACAAGAAATTTTTTGCTTCAATGTATGAAGGCTTGTTCTTCTTTCTACCTTCGATGCCTTTTATTTATAATCTGAAACTTTACAAAAGTTTTCCTTCCTTATTTTACACGTTTCTAAAACTTTACAAAAAGTCTTCAAAAATTATTTACATCTACCTAACCTCATTTACTATACTTTACAAATGTCTTCTAAAAAGACAAAAACTAATTAAAGCCTAGACTAATAATAGTCAAAAACCTATACAATTCTAATAATTTATGTAAAGAAAATTGTGAAAGTTTGTTACATGTCGCTTTCACAATTTAATAGCTTGTCTTTTATCTCCATTATTGTTTCTGCTGATATCTTCTTCTTGTCGTATCTGCTACTTTTTTATCTTCTTTCCAGCTGGCATGCTTATCTTCTTAATTTTTTATTTTATTCTAGCCGAACTTCTGGGATAATATTATCTTCTCCATTACATCTCGAACATTGATATCTGAATATTTGTGTCCAATTATCTTGCAATATCTTGTCAATAATTTGTCTGAAATAAATCCTCTCTTAATTGTTCTTGCAGTAGATTGTTTTTCTGGGTTTAGTAATTTCATTATCCATTGTCTAACATCTTTCATATCTGCTTGTCGTAGTTCATTTGAATTTGAATAAATCATCTGATGATCTCTTGAATAATAGCTCTATATTCGGTTTCCATTGGTATAATTGTTTGCTAGTTCTTGAATAATTGTAGCTAGTCCAATAAGTTGTTTGTTTGCATAAAAATCAGGTATCTCGATTCTGGGTATCTCTGGCTGCTGGACAATATCTTCTGGTATAATCATATCTCTGGTTAATCGTATTTTTACAACTTGTATAACTGGTTTTATCTCGTCATATAATATCTCTGCGGATGCAGTATAACACTATATAAAATAGATTTTCTTTGGTTACTCTTTTATAGGTGTTGAATATTTTTTGTAATTCTTCCATAGCTAATAGTTCTTCTCCATCTTGGGTATATATGGTATTTAATAATCCATAGTCGAAATAAGTTTTTATTAGGCTTGGGTTAGTTTTGGGTTGTGCAATTAGCTTGTTGTGACCTTGTAATTTTTAGGTTATATAGTTTGTGTTAGGTTCTTTGATATCTGTAGCTCTGGGGTTAAGGTTTAGAAATGTTTGTACTCAGTAGATATTTTCTATGTATTTTTGGGTTGTATAGTTATAAACTTTTTTATCTTGGTTCAAACTATTTTGATATGTGATAATTTGTAGGGGTATGTTCAAGAGGTCTTTTTGTATTTTTGGTGTAAATGGTTTTTCAAATGTCTTATTTAAGTTCATATTCTAGTATCTTTGTCCAATAACTCCTTTGTTTGTACCTGCAATTGTAGATTGATAAACGTTATGGGTTTTACGGAGTGTCCCAACGTCTCCTTCTAGCTCTGGAATTTTAATGTCTTCCGATCGACATAGCTCTGCACACTGCTGAGTTAGCTGATTTGTAGCTATAGACTTCAGTTTAACTTCATTAGTCTTTAGCTTTTCTAATTCATTACCCATACTGTCCACTTTCATTGAAAGCGTAGTTAGGGTGTTGAATATCTTTTCTAGAGTATCCTTTTCTATTATATCAGTCTGTGTAGCTTTGTCTTGATATGTAATCTGCAATAACATTTTTGTTAGTACTAATTACTTCAATTATAAATGTGTAATTTAATATATTCAAGACTAGTCTCCGAATTTCTTTTGTTGTAACTGAATTTTGTATTTTCTTTGTTAGCCACCAACATACTTGTGTATTATCTGTTCGTACAATAAACTTGTTATATGCAATATATGGCTCAAATGCTAATAAACATTTATATAATGAGCATAATTCTTTTCTATTTATTTCCATTTTATTTCTGTTTCATTAAACGTACCTGAGTAGTATCTACAATGGTGTTCTAATATTTCTTCTTCATATCTATATTTAAGTACTCCTCCATAACTACATTCACTAGCATCTGCTTCTACTATATATATAAAATTTCTATTTTCATATGAAAATTGTAATTTTGGTAATTCTTTACAAAGTATTTTTATTTTCTGAACTTGTTTTTTATCTTCTTCGTTATAATTATATTCTACATCCTTTTTTAATTTTTACTGTAAGGGCTTTAGATGTTCTGCTAATTTTGGTATATATTCTCTTACTTGGTTTACTAATCCTAAAAATGATTGTAATTTCTTTTTTGTATCTAATTATTCTTTTGAATTTATTATTTTTTGTACTATATATTGTTGCATTTTTACTCCACTTTTATCTATTTGTATTCCTAAAAATTCTATATGATTTTTCATAATTTCAGCGTTCTTTTCACTTAAACTTATTTCTGATTTTTCTATTATATCCGTAAATTGTTCTAATAATTTTAAATGTTCTTCTTTGGTCTTTGTATATAATAGTATATCATCTATATATACTAAACAATTAGGCAATTATTTAAAATAACTATCCATAAAATGTTGATATCTACTTGGTGCATTTTTATATCCAAATGGTAGTACATTCCATTCATAAAATCCTTGTGGTACCGTAAATGCGGTTAATTCCTTAGATTCTTCTTTTAACTTTAAGTGGTACAATCCTGATTTACAATCAAATTTACTAAAGTAATTATATCCTTGTATTTGTCTTATTTTTAATATCTTATTTGGTATTGGGTAATTATATGTCATAGTTTTTGCATTTAAATTTCTAT
>NW_025862246.1:0-3407 GCF_002878395.1 Capsicum annuum
ATATCATATGTGATTATCTACAGCTTTACATACTCAGTACATATTTCGTACTGATGTCCCCCACGGGGGACCTGCATTTCATGCTGCAGGCACAGGTACCTCAACTCATACACCGCATAAGTAGGAGCCAGGATATCCAGCTGCTTTTGGTGAGCTCCAGTTTGCTTCAGGGCTTTCCGTGTCATATCCAGTCACTTTTGGTATTGTATAGAAGTTAGTTATATGGCGGGGTGTATCCCGACCTTAGTTAAACTTTGTATTGTCTAGAGGCTTTGTAGACCTAATATACAGTCTAGGTGGTGTTTTGTTAATAGACGTGATGGATCCAACGGCCAAGTATTGTATATACATATATATGTGTGCTCGAGCTTATACAGGTGATTATTTCCTTTTATATGCAACATGATGCTGTTCGAATTTCGGGTTGTCATAGAGGTATGCATGGGAAGTATAAGGTTATGAGCTGGTTCTCTCGGGCCTCCTCGGTTACGGGTGCCAGTACGCCCCAATAGGATTTGAAGCGTGACAAAAGTGGTATCAGAGAAGTTCATTCTAGTGAGTCTACAAAGCCGTGTCTACGTAGAGTCTTGTTTATCGGTGTCTCGTGCACCACATTTATAAACAGGAGGCTCTGGACATTTAGGAATTGTTTCTTTTCTTCATGTCTTAGATCGTGCGATAGAGCCTATACTGTATATGAAGTCATAATTGACCACTGAATCCATTTGTTTCTCTTATTATAGTAATGATGCCTGTTACCAGAAGCAAGAATACCGGTAAGCAAGTAGATGTGGCTGCCGGAGAGGGGACTAGTAAGTCACCCACTATACCAGCTAATCAAAGTAAGGCTCCAGCTGAGCATGCATCAGAAACTTCTTTCACTCCAGAAGAAATAAGGGGGAGGAGAACTATATCCCCAGAGCCACCTATTAATGCTGCTGATCAAGATCTTAAAAATGCAGTGCAACTTTTGATTCGTATAGTTGCTGGGCAAGCTCAAGGGCAAGCCATTCTTACCACAGGTCCTAGTGGTACAGATAGGGCGGCTAGCCTTCGAACACAGGATTTTCTTAAGATGGATCCTCCCACTTTAACTGTATCAGATCTTAATGAGGACCCACAGGACTTTATTGATCAAATTCAAAGGGCCTTAGATGTTATGCATATAATGGGTAAAGAGACAGTAGAGTTAGTGACGTATAGATTCAAAGGGGAGGCTATATATTGGTACGAGGACTGGAAACGATCTAGGGGTATTGATGCACCCCCAGCTACTTGGAAAGAGTTCAAAGAGGCATTTATTGATCATTATCTTTCATTCAAGATTCGTCAGGCCCATGCAGATCAATTTTTAAATCTTTGTTAGGGGAATATGAGCGTGAGGGAGTACAGTCTCCGATTTAATTCCTTGTCAAGATATGCTCCTAATGTTGTAGCTACTATGGATGACAAAATTCATCAATATGTGGATAGGCTGGATCCATATCTAGTTAGAGATTGTACTATTGCCGCTTTGAACAAAGATATGAACATAACGACGATCCAAGCTTTTGCACAGAAAATAGAAGATCAGAGGCAGAGGAGAAGAACACAGGAATTAGAAAGAGGATATTCCAAGAGGTCCAGATCTACAGGTCCGTTCATGGCATCCCAAGGAGGGTTCAAACCATAGTTTTCTGCTAGACCACCTAGGCCATTATCTTCTTATTCTGTAGCTAATGCCCCACCACAGTTCCAAGGGTCCAGAGAAAATCAATTTGGGTACAGAAGTAAGAGTCAGAGTTCGCGGACAGTGGGGTACCAGGGGTAAGGGAATATAAGCCAATCGAGACCTCTTCGAGAGCCATGCAATAATGTGGAAGGTACTATTTGGGCACATGTCGGCTGGGGACCAATGTCTGCTTTTGGTGCGGTATGTCGGGGCATATGATGAGAGAATGCCTATAAATGGGCAAATGGGGTATGGCACGACCTACGTGGTCATTTGTTGCATCATTATCATCGATGCCTTATTCAGGAAGGGGTGCACAACCAATGGGTCATGTTAGAGGTGATAGAGGAGCCACGAGTTCTAGAGGGGCTCAAAATTGTACGTATGCTCTAGTGGATCGATAGAATTTAGAGGCTTCCCCAGATGTGGTTACGGGTACGTTGTCTATCTTTTCATTTGATGTATATGCCTTAATTGATCCTGGTTTTACATTATCTTATGTTACTCCATTGGTTGCTGAAAAGTTCAAAAGAATACTCGAACTGTTAGTTAAGCCATTTGAAGTGTCCACACCGGTTGGGGAATTTATTATAGTTAGAAGGGTTTACTGAAACTACATAGTAACTGTTTGTGGTCGTGATATGATGGCTGATCTTGTGGAGTTAGAAATGGTAGATTTTGATGTTATAATGGGTATGGACTGGTTGGCGTCTTATTATGCCACAATTGATTGCTGCACGAAAAAGGTATATTTCTATTTTCCAAATGAATCAGTCCTTAAATAGAAAGGTGAAATTGGCTTGCCAAGAGGTAGATTTATTTTTTATTTTAAGGAAATAAGAATGATTTCCAAGGGATACATATATCATTTAGTTAGATTAAGGGATACAGAAGTGGAGCCACTAACTCTTCACGCTGTTCCGGTGGTAAATGAATTTTCTGATGTATTTCCTGAAGATCTTCTAGGTTTGCCTCTTGAACGAGAAGTAGAGTTTGGTATTGATGTAATACCAATCGCCCAACCAATCTCCATTCCTCTGTATAGAATGAACCTAGCAGAATTACGAGAATTGAAAGAGCAATTGAAAGATTTGATAGAGAAGGGATTCATAAGGCCTAGTATGTCCCCCTGAGGAGCACCAGTGTTATTTGTGCGCAAAAAGAATGGCTCGCTGAGAATGTGTATTGATTATCGACAATTGAATAAGGTGACTATTAAGAATAAATATCCTCTTCCAAGAATTGATGATTTATTTGATCAGTTACAGGGCGCCAAGTGCTTTTCTAAGATTGATTTGAGGTCAGGTTACCACCAAGTGAGGGTTAAAGAGAAGGATATACCCAAGACAGCTTTCCGAACATGGTATGGTCATTATGAGTTTCTAGTTATGTCATTTGGGCTAACAAATACACCCGCATCTTTTATGGATTTGATGAATAGGGTGTTTAAGCCATTCCTGGATGTATTTGTGATAGTTTTTATAAATGATATTCTAGTTTATTCTAGATCAGAAGAGGACCATGACAATCACTTACGACAGGCATTGTAGACTCTTCGTGATTGTAAGCTTTATGCAAAGTTCTCAAAATGTGAGTTTTGGTTAAAGTCGGTGGCATTTTTGGGTCATATTGTATCTAGTGAAGGGATAAAGGTTGATGCTCAAAAGATAGAAGCTGTGAAGAACTGGCCAAGGAC
>NW_025862247.1:0-1830 GCF_002878395.1 Capsicum annuum
TACATCCAGGAATGGCTTAAAAATCCTATTCATCAAATCCATAAAAGTTGCGGGTGCATTTGTTAGCCCAAATGACATAACTAGAAACTCATAATGACCATACCATGTTCGGAAAGCTGTCTTAGGTATATCCTTCTCTTTGACCCTCACTTGGTGGTAACCTGACCTCAAATCAATCTTAGAAAAGCACTTGGCGCCCTGCAACTGATCAAATAAATCATCAATTCTTGGGAGAGGATATTTATTCTTAATAGTCACCTTATTCAATTATCGATAATCAATACACATCCTCAGCGAGCCATCCTTTTTGCGCACAAATAACACTGGTGCTCCCCAGGGGGACAAACTAGGCCTTATGAATCCCTTCTCTAGCAAATCTTTCAATTGCTCTTTCAATTCTCGTAATTCTGCTGGGGCCATTCTACACGGAGGAATGGAGATTGGTTGGGTGCCTGGTATTACATCAATACCAAACTCTACTTTTCGTTCAGGAGGCAAACCTGGAAGATCCTCAGGAAATACATCAGAAAATTCATTTACCACCGGAACAGCATGAAGAGTTGGTGGCTCTGCTTCTGTATCCCTTACTCTAACTAAATGATATATGTATCCATTAGAAATCATTCTTCTCGCCTTAAAATAAGAAATAAATCTACCTCTTAGCGCGCTAATTTCACCTTTCCATTCAAGGACTGATTCATTTGGAAAATGGAAATATACCTTTTTCGTGCAGTAATCAATTATGGCATACCAAGACGCCAACCAGTCCATACCCATTATAACATCAAAATCTACCATTTCTAACTCTACAAGATCAACCATCGTATCATGACCACAAACAGTTACTATGCAGTTTCGATAAACCCTTCTAGCTATAATAGATTCCCTAACCGGTGTGGATACTTCAAATGACTTAACTAACAGTTCGGGTATTCTTTCGAACTTTCCAGCAACCAATGGAGTAACATAAGATAATGTAGAATTGGGATCAATTAAGGCATATAAATCGAATGAAAAGATAGACAACATACCCGTAACCACATCTGGGGAAGCCTCTAAATTCTATCGATCCGCTAGAGTACACGTACGATTTTGAGCCCCGCTAGAACTCGTGGCTCCTCTATCACCTTTAACACGACCCATTGGTTGTGCACCCCTTCCTGAATAAGGCATTGATGATGATGATGCAACAAATGACCCCGTAGGTTGTGCCATACTCCCTATGCCCCTTCGTGGACATTCTCTCATTATATGCCCCGACATACCGCACCAAAAGCAAACATTGGTCCCCAGCTGACATGCGCCCAAATGATACCTTCCACATTTATTGCATGGCTCTCGAGGAGGTCTCGATTGACTCATATTCCCTTGCCCTTGGTATCCCACTGTCCGTGAACTCTGACTCTCACTTCTATGTCTAAATTGATTTCCTATGGACCCTTAGAACTGTGGTGGGGCACTAGTTGCAGAATAAGAAGATAATGGCTTAGGTGGTCTAGCAGAAAACTGTGGTCTGAACCCTCCTTGGGATGCCATGAACTGCCCTGTAGATTTGGCCCTCTTAGAATATCCTCTTTCTGATTCCTGTGTTCTTCTCCTCTGCCTCTGATCTTCCATTTTCTGTGCAAAAGCTTGGATCCTCGCTATGTCCATATCTTTCTTCAAAGCAGCAATAGTACAATCTCTAACCAGATATGGATCTAGATTATCCACATATTGATGAACTCTGTCATCCATAGTAGCTACAATATTAGGAGCATATCTCGACAAGGAATTAAATCAGAGACTGTACTCCCTCACGCTCATATTCCCCTGACGAAGATTTAAAAA
>NW_025862248.1:0-5112 GCF_002878395.1 Capsicum annuum
CCCCCTTATTTCTTCCAGAGTAGAAGAAGTTTTTGATGCATGCTCAGTGGAGCCTCACTTTGATTAGCTGGTATAGTGGGTGACTTACTAGTCCCCTCTCTGGCAGCCGCATCTACTTGTTTACCGGTATTCTTGCTTCTGGTAACCAGCATCATTACTATAATAAGAGAAACAAACAGATTCAGTGGTCAACTATGACTTCATATACAATATAGGCTCTATCGCATGATTTAAGACATGAAGGAAAGAAATAATTCCTAAATGTCCATAGCCTCAAATTTATAGATGCGGTGCACGACACACCGATAAATAAGACTCTATGTAGACATGGCTTTGTAGACTCACTAGGATGAACTTCTCTGATACCACTTTTGTCACGCCTCAAATCCTATTGGGGTGGACTGGCACCCATAATCGAGGAGGCCCGGGAGAACCATCTCATAACCTTATACTTCCCATGCATACCTCTATGATAACCCAAAATTCGGACAACATCAAGTCGCACATAAAAGGAAATAATCACCTGTATAAGCTCGAGCACACATATATGTATTTACAATACTTGGTCGATGGAGCCATCACGTCTATTAACAAAACACCACCTTGACTGTACATTAGGTCTACAAAGCCTCTAGATAATACACAGAGTTTAACTAAGGTCGGGACACACCCCGCCATATAACTAACTTCTATACAATACCAAAAGTGACTGGATATGACACGGAAAGCCCCAAAGAAAACTGGAACTCACCAAAAGCAGCTGGATATCTTGGATCCTACTTGTATGGTGTATGAGCTGAGGTATCTGTGCCTGCAGCATGAAATATAGGCCCCCATGGGGGACGTCAGTAAAAAATATGTACTGAGTATGTAAAGCTGTAGATAATCACATATGATATAGGATTTAAATAGAATTCAGAAACAAGTGAATAAATTGTAATAGGAGTGGACCACACTTACTAAAACTTTTGACTATCTGTGCATTGTATTTATTCAATCACTTTACCTTCGTTCTTATCATCTTTATAATCATTACTGTACTGTACTATGACCCATAGGCTGCCTCCAGTACATATCAACTGGGATCAACCCATGATAGGCTTATGCCCCTGGGATACCACCCCTAAACATTTAAATAGGGATCGACCCATGATAGGCTTATGCCCCTGGGATACCACCCGATAAGAGAGAACTTCCATCTCTTAGTTCAATTAATCTTTGAGATTGTTATTACGGTCACCACCACATTTTTGATACTTTGAAATAATTATACATCAATAAGATATATATAAATAGACCATCAATGCAATAAAAATGAAGTAAGAACTCATTGGTACATCAATGAAGTGTTTTAGAGTCATCAATGCCATAACAATGAAGTAGGAACTTATTGGTATATCAATGAAACGTTTTGGAGTCATTAATAGCACATGGATCTTATTTAAGTATCCAGATACCTTTTGACATTCATTAGTGCAATAAACATGTAAGATTTGGAAAATAAGTAAGTATTGGAATGTCTTGACATCTTGTAGGGTGGAAACAAGTTCATTGGTAACGTAGGACATCATACAAAACCATTATGGAGCATATGTTATTGAATAAATTTGGAAACTTTCTTAATAAAACAATTGTTCACTTTCATGCCAAAGATATGGTATAGAGTATGCTTTACATACCTAACTGTCAACCTTCAATACTAGTCCCAAATGGACTTCCCGTCTTTTCGGATTACTTATCTACAATGAACATATATAGTAATCTAGTATTAGCAACCAAACATCACAATTCAATTATTTGAATTCACCAAACTAGTGGTTAAGTAGTAAGCCTTAATTACACTATAAAGGGTGTCACTTTAACCCTCTTATACTACAATTACATTCACATGCCATGCATATTCATACAATATCCTCCAATATAAAGTTTGGATTCATTTATCCTTCCAACCAATCCATTAAACCAAATTGAGCCATAGACATAAATAATCATTCAATAGTATATCACCATATCAACCTTCCATAATTCAATACAACCAAACCATGCAAAATAGTCCATAACCCTATTTCCATCACCTTTTAATAACAACCAATACATATAATCCTCTATCACGCATATACATATGGAAAAGAACAAAGGCAAACAATATTCATACCTTAGAATTCACCTCTTCATTATGAAATCCTATTTTCACAAATAATAGGTGCCGTTCGAAGCTCTCGAGATGACAAACGCAGTTATCGCATTACTTTGGAATTTTTAGGGTTGAATCAAAAGTAATTTAAAGGTCAAATTTGGCTAGGGTTTGTTCTTCCTCAATGATTGATGATGAAAATGAGTTTTTGAAATCATATACATGTATATATACACATATTCCCATCTATAATATAATAGGAAATGACAAAAATGCCTTAAATATTTAAATAATGTCAAATCTGTCCTTGGGTGGACTGTTTTGATAAGCTAAAGTAGATCGACCATAACTCTTTGCTCCGATATCGGATTTGGATGAAATTGGTATCTTTGGAAGGATAATTTAAAGGTGTTCCATTTCATATAAAGTAGGCCACTCATTTCGTCCTGTACAAGGAGTTATGGTCGTTTGAAGTTGACCCTAAAAATCTATTTTGATAGGATGAAGTAAAACGAGTATACCTCCTTAATCAGACGTTGGATTTGGATGAAACCAATTGCATTGGAAAGAAGACTCAAAGATATTTTATTTCATATGTCGCATCTCTCCCAGTTCATTATATTAAGGAGTTTATGATCATTCCAAGTTGCCCTAAATATTCGGCTGGCCTCAGTAGTTTGTGTGCTGGAAATTTTCTGGCATATTTACTATTCCCAAATATCCCGGCCACTGTTTTATAGTTCGAACGTACTCGATTATATCTGAAATCTATCTGTTTTTGGAAATCTTTATATCGTTGGAAAGCTTATTCAATAACCTTCACATGGAACCATCGACGGGTAAATTCCGGTATAAATAAAATAAAAAAAATTAATTCCATATAAATAAGACCAATACACGTACTTGAATACGCCAATACACATACTTGAATATGGGGTGTTACATCCTTCCCCCTTTAGGACATTTGTCCTCAAATGTTAGCATATTTATACAACCGAAACAAGTTCAAGTCCATCATTAATATTCACATAATCACATAAATACTATGCATATAAAAAAAAACTTACTTGTTAATGTTCTAACTCCGTTTCTTGAACTTCCTCTTCATCTTTGAACAAATGAGGGTACTTAGATTTCATTGCTTCCTCATATTCCCATGTAATCTCTTCCCTTTGATGATTTCTCCAACGTACTTTCACAGATGCTATCTCTTTATTTCTCATCTTCTTAACTTGGCGATCTAGAATAGCAATAGGAAATTCCTCATAGGTAAGATCTTCCGCAACTTGCACATCCTCAGTAGAAGTGATATGTGATGGATCTCCGATGCACTTTCGAAGCATTGACACATGAAATATCGGATGTACTGATGAGAGCTCTTGGGGTAGCTCTAATTCATATACAACTTGTCCAAACCTTCGAGTGATCTTATACGGGCCTATATAATGTGGACTCAACTTCCCTTTCTTGCCAAATCTCATTACCCCTTTCATTGGTGATACCTTCAAAAATACCCCATCACCTATAGAAAACTCTAGCCCTCTCCTTCTACTATTCGTATATGACTTGTGTTGACTTTAGGCTGCTTTCAGTCATTGCTGAATTACTTTAACCTTCTCTATGTCTTAATAAACAAGATCCAGTCCGAACAAAAGAGTTTCACCCACTTCGAACCATCCTATTGGTGATCTACACTTCTTTCCATATAAAGCTTCGTACGGTTCCATTTTGATACTTAAATGATAGCTATTATTATAGGTAAACTCAATAAGAGGTAAATGATCATCCCAGCTGCCCTTAAAATCTATTACACAAGCTCGTAGCATATCTTCAAGTGTTTGGATTGTACGTTCTGCTTTTCCATCTATTTGAGGGTGAAAAGTTGTACTCAACTTCACTTGTGTTCCCAAACACCTCTTCAAAGACTTCCAAAAGTTTGCGGTAAATTGGGTTCCCCGATCTAATATAATAGAAGTTGGCACTCCATGTAATCGGACTATCTCTTTAATCTATAGCTTCGCATACTCTTCAACTGTAAAAGTGGTCCTAACTGGTAGGAAATGTGCGGATTTGGTAAGCCTATCAAAAATCACCCATATAGAATCAAACTTTCGGGATGTACGAGGCAAACCAATAACGAAATCCATGTTGATCATGTCCCAACTTCCAGCTTGGAAGATCAATGCATTGCATATAACCTCCGTGTTTTTGGTGCTCAACTTTAACTCTTTGACAATTTGGACATTCAGCTACAAATTCTGCAATGCTCTTCTTCATGTCATTCCACCAATACATATCTTTCAAATCTTGATACATTTTGGTTGATCCTGGATGAATGGAATACCTTGAACAATGTGCCTCTGTCATAATCTTCTTTCTTAGCCCGTCTACATCCGGCACACACAATCAATTTTGGCACTGAAGTACGCCTTCTCACGTAAGCTCAAATGCCTTGGTCACACCACTTTGAACATTCTCCTTAAGCTGTAATAAAATAAGATCTGCATATTACTTCTCTTTTACTTTAGCTACTAATGAAGCTTCCGCAGCATTATGTACGATAAGCTCTTTATCCGGAGTTTCATGAAGGCGAACTCCCAAACTAGATAACTGGTGAAGATCTTTAATCATCCCTTGCCTTCCTATAGGCGCCATCATGGCCATACGACTTAACGCATCAGCTACCACATTTTCTTTCCCTGGATGGTACAAGATATGAACATCGTAGTCCTTTAATAGTTCAAGCCATCTCCGTTGCCTTAAATGTAGATCCTTCTGATTAAAAATATATTGCAAGCTCCTATGGTCAGTATATATATCAACATGAACCCCATATAAGTAGTGGCACCATACCTTTAAAGCAAAAATAACTGCTGCCAGCTCAAGATCATGTGTAGGATAATTTTTCTCATGTGGCTGCAAT
Organism: Capsicum annuum; assembly: GCF_002878395.1. Classification (NCBI taxonomy): domain Eukaryota; kingdom Viridiplantae; phylum Streptophyta; class Magnoliopsida; order Solanales; family Solanaceae; genus Capsicum; species Capsicum annuum. Next base: position 5,058 of record NW_025862248.1, read on the forward strand.
TGTCTAGAAGTATATGCTATTACCTTACCATGCTGTATCAATACACATCCTAAAC
>NW_025862249.1:0-1083 GCF_002878395.1 Capsicum annuum
GGCTACCAGAAAGACTAGAACTCAGGAACATCAATATGGTTAGGGATAATTAAGGTACGGCCCTTAGCCTATTCCTTTCTGCCTTTTGAACGAATCTAGAACCTCAATTAGCAGATTTATTAGAAACCTTTCTTGGAAGACTCAATTCATTAGATAAGCCTAGTACATAATCACTGATAGGATCATTCCTTCAATTAACAAATAATGTTTGGGCACTTTGAAGCAAGTTGATCTTAGAAGACTAACCTCGTAGCTCACTTAGATCAATCAGTTCAAGCATTGACAAACCAGCCTTCTGTCACGCCTCAAATCCTATTGGGGCAGACTGACACCCGTAACCGAGGAGGTTCGGGAGAACCATCTCATAACCTTATACTTCCCATGCATACCTCTATGACAACCCGAAATTCGGACAGCATCATGTTGCATATAAAAGGAAATAATCACCTGTATAAGCTCGTGCACACATATATATGTATATACAATACTTGGCCGTTGGAGCCATCACGTCTATTAACAAAACACCGCCTTGACTGTACATTAGGTCTACAAAGCCTCTAGACAATACACAGAGTTTAACTAAGGTCGGGACACACCCCGCCATATAACTAACTTCTATACAATACCAAAAGTGACTGGATATGACACGGAAAGCCCCGAAGTAAATTGGAGCTCACCAAAAGCAGCTAGATATCCTGGCTCCTACTTGTGCGTTGTATGAGCTGAGGTACCTGTGCCTGCAGCATGAAATGCAGGTCCCCCAGGGGGACGTCAGTAAGAAATATGTACTGAGTATGTAAAGCTGTAGATAATCACATATGATATAGGAGCTAAATAGAAATCAGAAACAAGTGAATAAATCGTAATCGGAGTGGACCACACTTACTAGAACTTGTGACAACCTGTACATTGTATTTATTCAATCACTTTACTTTCGTTCTTATCATCTTTGTAATCATTACTGTACTATACTATGACCATTAGGCTGCCTCCAGTACATATCAACTGTGATCGACCCATGCTAGGCTTATGCCCCTGGGATACCACCCATAAACACATAACTAGGGATCAACCCATGATAGG
>NW_025862250.1:0-3782 GCF_002878395.1 Capsicum annuum
GATTATCTACAGCTTTACATACTCAGTACATATTTCGTACTGACGTCCCCCATGGGGGACCTGTATTTCATGCTGTAAGCACATGTACCTCAGCTCATACACCGCACAAGTAGGAGCCAGGATAGCTAGCTGCTTTTGGTGAGCTCTAGTTTACTTCGGGGCTTTTCGTGTCATATCCAGTCACTTTTGGTAATGTATAGTAGTTAGTTATATGGCGGGGTATGTCCCAACCTTATTTAAACTCTGTGTATTGTCTAGAGGCTTTGTAGACCTAATGTACAGTCATGGTGGTGTTTTGTTAATAAACGTGATGGCTCCAACGGCCAAGTATTGTATATACATATATATGTGTGCTCGAACTTATACAGGTGATTATTTCCTTTTAGATGCGACATGATGCTGTCTGAATTTTGGGTTGTCATAGAGGTATGCATGGGAAGTATAAGGTTATGAGCTGGTTCTCCCGGGCCTCCTCGGTTATGGGTGCCAGTCCGCCCCAATAGGATTTGAGGCATGACATAGGTGCATCAAGGAGACTGCTAAAGAGGTATTGAGTGTCTCTAGGGAACGGGCTGGACAGCATCGGGGGGATTGGTGGTGGAATGAAGAAGCTAGAAAGAAAGTGGAGACTAAGAAGTGGGAAAATTCTAAGTTGGTTGAGAGTAAGGATGAAAAGGAGAAACAGGTAAATAGGGAGGAGTACAAGTTAGCCAAGAAGGAAGGTAATTTAGCAATTACGGCTTCAAAGACGGCAACGTTTGAGAGCTTGTATGTGGGTTTAAAGGAAAGAGACAAGGAAAAGAGGTTGTATAGGCTTACTAAGGCTAGTAAAAGGAAGTGTCGTGACCTTGATCAAGTGAAGTGCATTAAGGGGTAGGATGGTAGAGTGCTGGAGGAGGACGTTCACATTAAGAGAAGATGACATTTGTATTTTCATAGTATCTTGAATAATGAGGAAGACAAAGACATTGTGTTAGGGGAACTGGAGAACTCAGAGGAGTGTCATGATTTAAGTTACTATAGAAGTTTTAAGGTGGATGAGGCCAGAGAGGATATTCTCAGGATACAAAGGGGTAGGACGACGGGGCCTGATAAGATTCCTGTAGATTTTTGAAAGTTTGCTAGCTAGGTTAAGGTGGTTGACTGAATTATTTAACAACATTTTCAAGACTACGAAAATACTCAAGGCTTGAAGATGAAGTATTATGATTCCTTTATATAATAACAAGGGTGACATCCAGAGTTGCAACAACTATAGGAGTATTAAGTTGTTGAGTCATACTATAAAGATCTGGGAAAGAGTGGACGAGCAGAGGTTGAGGAGGATAGTGTCTATTTTGGAGAATCAGTTTGGATTTATGTCAGGTCGCTTGATGACGGAGACAATTCACCTGGTGTGGAGACTGGTAGAGAAATATAAGGAAAGGAAGAAGGACTTACAATGGTGTCCATCGACTTGGAGAAGGCATACGACAAACTCCCTAGGGAGGTTCTTTGGAGATACTTGTAGGTGAGTAGGGTCCCGATGGCGTACATCAGATTGATTAAGGATATGTATGATGGAGCAAAGACTCAGGTGAGCACGACGGGAGGAGATTCAGAGCATTTTTTTGTCTTAACATTGTTGCATCAAGGATTGACTCTTAGCCCATTTTTTTCACATTGTGATGGATGTACTGACGCAGCATATTCAAGGAGAGGTGCCTTGGTGTAAGCTTTTTGTAGAGGATGTAGTTTTGATTGATGAGATGCGTGAGGGAATGAATGATAAATTAGAGGTTTGGAGACAAACCCTTGAGTCTAAAGAGTTCTGGTTGAGTAGGATTAAGATAGAGTATATGGAGTACAAGTTTAATGACTTGAGGAAGGAGAACGAGTTAGTAGTAAGGTTGAATTCCTAGGTTGTTTCTAAGAGGGATAGTCTTAAGTATCTCGGGTCCATGATTCAGAAGAATTGAGGGATTGATGAGGATGTCTCCCACCGTATTGGGGAAGGATGGATGAAGTGGAGGCTCTCCTCGAGAATGTTGTGTGATAGGAAGGTGATGCCCAAACTTAAAGATAAATTCTACAAAGTGGCAGTCCATCCGTCCATGCTATATGAAGCAGAGTGTTGGACAGTCAAGAATTTCCACTTTCAAAAATTAAAGGTGACAAAAATGCAGATGTTGCATTGCATGTGTGGGATTACTAGGGGTGATAGGGTTAGGAATGAAACTATTCACGAGAAGGTGGTAGTAACTTTGGTGGAGGACAAGATGCAGAAAGTTCAATTGAGATGGTTCAGATATATAATGAGGAGAGGCAGGAATGTCGTAGTTCGTAGGTGTGAGAGGATAGATTTGGATGGTTTCATGCGGGGTAGGGGTAGGAAAAATAAATACTAGAGAGAGGTAATTAGATGTGACATGGAGCAATTACAGCTGAATAAGGACATGACCATGGATAGGAAGGTATGGAGGCCATGAATTAGGTTAGACAGCTAGTGCTTGTGGGTGAGTCGTAGTCAATAGTTAGGAGAGCTTTAGGGTAACCGGGCCGGTAGTCTTAGGGCTAGGTCCATAGGTTGGAGCTGCTAGTAGGAGAGTATGGGGGTGGGGGTGCCTTTGGTTCATTAGTGTAGGGGAATTACTTTGTGGGTGTCTTATTTTTGTTATTTCATCTTGTTTCATGCTTTATTGTGAATTTATTTACTATTTTTTGTCTTGAGCCGAGGGTCTATCGAAAACAACCTTTCTACTTCTCCGGAGGTAGTGGTATGGACTGCATACATTTTACCCTCCCCAGACCCCACTATGTGGGGATACACTAAATTGTTGTTGTTTTTGAAATCTTCTTAGATATGTGTGTGTAATCCAATAATTTCTCACTTGCTTATCACAATTTAGTAAAGTTATTAAGCATATTAGATATTTACCTCCTTAATTTTAAGTTTGTCATATTTTTTATTATTATGATAAGTGCAAGAATATAATTGAAGTATCCATATAAAACTTATTTTGCTACTATAATTTTCAACATATGAAGAGATTTGTTTTCACTTATAGTATTTGGCAAGTAATTTATTACAATAGTGAAGAATTTTTTGTATAAAAAGCCATCATATTTTCATTTTTATAAGCAACAGAATATTTGAGAGTTTTATCAATCAATTTATAATTTTCTTTTATCTTTATTCAAAGCTTAAGTCATGTCAGAAAGAAAGTGTCTAGGGCGTCGGAAGATTCCTATGGAGAAAATAGAAAATGAAACTACTCGACTTGTAACATTCTCAAAGCGTAAGTCAAGTTTATACAAAAAAGCAAGCAAGCTGGTTGAGAAATACGATGATGTTGATTTGGGAATAATATCATATTCTCCCAATGGTAAGCCTTACTCGTTTTTTCACCCTACATTTGGCTCTGTTGTTGGTCATTTTGTAAGTCCAGATACACAGCCAAGTATAGATAGTGGCATTGTTGCTGCAAATGCACGGATCAAAGTGACGGAGCGACGAGGTCAGCTTGACAACCTCGATATCATAGAAAAGATTATATCTAATCAGACACCTGGCGCAAATGACATGGAAAATTTGTGGGAATATATCGATAATGTCAATGAACAGGATGTGAAAAGACTTGAAGAATGGTTGGATCTTGTTGATCCAAAGTTGAACCATAAATTGATGATGTTGGAAAATGGTGCTGTCTCTTCAACACAAGCTCCTCCAAATAATGCTTAACAAGCATATAGTGGTTTCTAATATATTTGAAGCCCCATGCAATGGAATAATTTGGTTTAAA